>NC_060123.1:581483538-581786568 GCF_021461395.2 Schistocerca americana | reverse complement strand
CAGTCTCAGGACTGAAGACCACAACAACAACAACAAGAACATAACATAAAAATCACCTGTAAAATTTCATAACAAGAACATATATATAATTTACAAAAGGGTATATAAAGAGGACTATATTTTTATACTTAAAATTAATATTTTTAACTATTTATTTTCTATATTTTGATTTGGGCACCTTAGAAAAAAATTTAAACAATGTTGCTAATGTTACATATTACTGCAGTAAAAAATTCACTGAAATGCATTAAGATCTCTAAGAGGTATAACGATTTACTTTCGTAACTACAAGTGCAAGCTCGTGTATCACACGCGGTTCTACGCAGTCCACAGTTGGAAAAAATTGGAAGGGAATAAAATTGTGTTACAGTATTTCTGCAGTACACATAATTATCATAATTATTTTAATAACCACAACAACCAGCCACTTTTATAAGTACTTTTATTAAGGCTAATAGGCGTTTCAGGCTTTCACCCATCCTTGGTAGTAGCCTTTCCTGTCGTTGTAACTATGGACTGACTGAAGACTCAAATATGAACTACTCAAAGTAAAGATGGGTGAAAACCCGAAACGACTATTAGCTTCAATAAAAATATATAATGTAGTTGCTGGTTGCTGTATTATTAAAATAATATAACCTTCAGCCAAGGAGCTCAACAGCTAGTAAAAGCGGTAAGTTAATCGTAATAAACTAATGGAATTACGATATTTTTACTTGACTTAATGGTCAAATTGTACCGATAAACATCACAGAAAATTCGTGCACTGCTGTGAATAGGAGTTTACTTCGTCGAACTTAGAGTGTTCAACAGAAATCATCCCTTTAGTTAATTTAAATAGTAACTGCGCTCTTTACAATAACTTGGGCGAGTTTGTTTAAATGCAACAACTTCTGAGCGCTCGTCGCTGATCCACAGTAGTTCTATTGACGCAACGCCACAACGGTAAAGCCGCGCGGAATTAGCCGAGCAGCCTAAGGCGCTGCAGTCATGGACTGTGCGGCTGGTCCCGGCGGAGGTTCGAGTCCTCCCTCGGGCATGGGTGAGTGTGTTTGTGCTTGGGATAATTTAGGTTAAGTAGTGTGTGAGCATAGGGACTGATGACCTTAGCAGTTAAGACCCATAAGATTTCACACACATTTGAACACAACGGTACATTTCCGACTTATCTGGTAAATCTCAATCGCCCCATCCACGTATCGTACCCTACTTTAACGTTATCAGGTCGTTTTCCACTACACTGTATACTGTTTGCACAGAATTTTGTTATCGAACTGAGAGACTTATCGGAATACATTTTATACTGTATTTTCTTGTTCAGCACTGTCATACGGAATTAGGAGCCAACACCCGACTACTAAAAATGTAAACGGCATATAGCACTGTCGACTGGAATATCCCACGAGCGATTTCAGCCGCCTGTCGGTAAGGGTATTCTTTCTCAGCGTACGTTAGCTCATTTCCTTGAGTATATGTGAGCGTTGTGTCGTACGTGTATATTTAGAATGTAGGTGACTGTAACTGACGAGTGTATAGGATAGCGTCATGTTTGTGCTGCAATATGATGATGAGAGAAGGGAGAGAAACTACCCGGTGCTACCACAAAACCCCCTCCTCTCGAATAGCTCCAAAGGGGCCGCCAAATTCAACGTTCCCATCCGACCGACGGATCACCAACGACAGTGTCACATGCCCTACACTTCATGAAATATTGTGGTTAGGATGGCTCTGAACGCTGGGAGACTTAACATCTGAGATCAGCAGTCCCCTAGAACTTAAAACTACTTAAACCTAACTAACCTAAGAACATCACACACATCCATGCCCGAGGCAGGATTCGAACCTGCGACCGCAGCAGTCGCGTGGTTCCGGACTGAAGCGCCTAGAACCGCTCGGCCACCGCGGCCGGCTGCGGTTAAGATTTGGAATTTAATTCAGGAACAGCAAGCAACCACAGCTCCTCCCCTTGCCGACCAAATACTGGCAGTGAAAATTTCATCCACCTCCAAGAGGCGAACAGGCGTTTCTCCGAGTTGACCGCCACACTAAAAGCGTGCTTTAGCAACTCCCGGTTACGAAAGCGGGTGGTACCCTAATGCTGAGGCGACGCTACGCCCACAGCGAGACGAGACCACTCCACCTGCTGGAAGGTGGGGAAGAAGGGGCGTGGCTGTGCGTGCCTTCCGGGGCAGATAACTGCTATCGCTGGGTTGTTAATAGCTACCTGCAATCACGTGATTGCTGCACCTACGATACCGCTCCCCATCCACCATTAGTTGCTGAACCGATACGTCCACCCCACCTTACCCATCAAACAATTATGTAGCTAACAAAACACCGCAATCTCACATGAGAGAAAATGGTGCATAATACACCATTTGAATGGAAGTATGTGCACAATAAATGGACGAACTAATGTTTTTGCGTTTATCCTGCAGTGGACAATAAGTGACTTACAGGTTTATTCAACATCTTTTTTTTCTGTGACTAAAAACTTACATTTACTTGATCGTAATTGAAATTTTTTTGTCCTAGGGTGTAATTAATGATTGCAACTTATCCGAGAACTGCCCAAGTTACTTACGCTCTTACACCTTGCGTCTCAGCGTCATTAGTAAAACGTCGTTGGTTGTTGAGGTTTACACAAAGGGAAAGGGTTGAAACCTTACAATGTTTTTAATATAGCTTCATTACCACTGCAGTCATCCAGCTGCACTTAACAGAGAAAAATCAGAAAAAAAGAAGTGCTTGTATTCCTTGATTGTTCCATACGGTGACAGGCACCTTTACCTTCTGATATCTTGTCATACCACGCCCTACTTCCGCCTCCATAAATACACCTCCAGAGATGCTAATGCAAGCTCTCTACTCCCTGGATGTGGAATGAGTCGGTTAAGTACGCTTGGAATCCTACGTAATGGTTGTTGATTCTCATAACTGCTTGAACAATTCACCACAGAAAAACAATTAAACGCGTACTTACTTCGTCATTCCTAAATGTGCTTACTGCGATTTTACAAGTTGCTTATGAATCCACCTGCAGTCAATAATGGCTAGGGAAATCCTTTTTCTACAATCAATTTGACTTCCCATGAAATTTTCTGAGCGTTGTCAGTTTCATTGTAATGCGTAGAATCAAAGCGTATTTCATATATTTATTTATACAACACAATTGAAACTTCAGCCGCTTTGATGAGCGTGTTTTCAATATTTTTTTATGTTACAGATAAAAATATTATTGTCAGGTTACTCATTTAACCACAGTAGACCACAAACATTTTTACATGGCATTTCAGGAAGAGAAGATTCAAGATGAATTTCGTTAAGACGCTTTAGGGTGCATATCGAAACTATTGTGTTGCAAGTTCGTCTAAAAATTAGTTCTCCTTTTGTTTCTGTTAGATCATCAAAGGTAATGGCAAAGACACGCATCAACAAACACCATGTGGTTTGCTGATACGTTGTGTACACACGCCTTCTAAAGGCACCATGTCCACAATCTCTCTTCATTCAACAAGAAGTCCTACAATTTAAGAGATGTATGGTCTTACACAACATCTTTATCGGTTTGCTCCATTATTGGCACTTTACATTAAGTATAATTTCACAAAACAACGGTTCAGTTAGCTTAAAAATACATAAAAATTCGAAGTGCCTCATCAACATAATTAAGATCAATAATAGGCAGTATGAGTACTTCACTGTAATGTGCAAATGTGTATAAACTAACAACTTTAATGCGAAAAATGCAATACGTGTATATTCTCTGTTCATGAAAAAAAGGATGCGGTTTCATTCTTCGAAGTACGCGAGCCCTTTCGTAGCTATTGAGTGCTTGTATTAAAGTAATAGTATATAATATAGTATAATATAACGCTCCAGTTCCACATAAAACTGTAATTTACTCACAGAACAGGTTACGAATGGTATGAGGTTTCTAGTGTACGAAGTATATGTGCTGAGCACAGCTTGCTCACAAAGTAAAATGTGTGAAATCGGACAACGCACGTGGCTGATGGCTGACAAAAAATTTGCACCAACAGATTACTCACACCATCAGGTTTTATGCATTATATTCATATTAATCACGTACTCAAAAAGAAAAGCACATCGTAAAATAATAGTTGAACACAGACGGTATTCTTAGAACAGACTTATGTAAGACTAATGGCATATTGACTCAGTGCTAGAAACCTCTAAAATCCACTTTGCTTATTAAGCTTAAAAACAGAGAAAGAAGGTTAGGGTATATCGCCCCGTCGACGACAAGGTCGTTAGAAAAGGCGCACAAGCTCGGGTTAGGGAAGTCAGGGGAAGTTCGGTCGCGTTCTTTCCAGTAAAACCACCACATCATCCTCCTTTGGCGATTTAGGGCAGGTACTGAAAATCTGATTCCGAAGGTTGGATGGGTTTTAATATTCCTTACTTCCGAATGTAAACCTGAGTCTTATCACTGTGTCATCCAACAGAACATGCTTAAATGACGTTTCGATAGCTACTCCAACAAGCACACACTCTCTGATACTAAATCAACTAAAAGAAAGTAAACCGCAATTTGCGAAGCAGTCTCTGTCTATGACTGAGGCAGACTACAGCGATTCTTCGTCGTGGCACTAGGACTGGCCGGTGGCCAACCCATCTTCCTGGCCGCCTTTTATTCTCAGGAAATGTCAGTAATGCTGATTTGACAGCTGGCAGAGTTGACCTGGGACCTTCTTTGTAGGATTACAACGACGAAAATCTTCTGCTCCCCAATCCTTCACTGAATCCAGGACCTAGAGGACAAGAACCTAGTGTTCAGTCCGCTAGACCATGATGGTGACACACAAATCAAACACAACTAAATATCGTCAGCTCTTCCAGTACCCAGTCCACGCATTGCTAATCGCATCCGTACCATAACGCGAAGGAAATTTTTGAGTTGCACCTTCTTCTGTTATGGAAGTCGACTGCTGAATTGCTTCTTTGGCAGACAGTTTTAATAGAGGCATTTAGGCTTTTGAATGTATTCAGAGCTTCAGCTAGTCATTGGTTACAAACTTAAAGGCTCTCACCTGGAGCGCCTCTGTAAGAAAGGACACAGCTAATACACTCCTGGAAATTGAAATAAGAACACCGTGAATTCATTGTCCCAGGAAGGGGAAACTTTATTGACACATTCCTGGGGTCAGATACATCACATGATCACACTGACAGAACCACAGGCACATAGACACAGTCAACAGAGCATGCACAATGTCGGCACTAGTACAGTGTATATCCACCTATCGCAGCAATGCAGGCTGCTATTCTCCCATGGAGACGATCGTAGAGATGGTGGATGTAGTCATGTGGAACGGCTAGCCATGCCATTTCTACCTGGCGCCTCAGTTGGACCAGCGTTCGTGCGGGACGTGCAGACCGCGTGAGACGACGCTTCATCCAGTCCCAAACATGCTCAATGGGGGACAGATCCGGATATCTTGCTGGCCAGGGTAGTTGGCTTACACCTTCTAGAGCACGTTGGGTGGCACGGGATACATGCGGACGTGCATTGTCCTGTTGGAACAGCAAGTTCCCTTGCCGGTCTAGGAATGGTAGAAAGATGGGTTCGATGACGGTTTGGATGTACCGCGCACTATTCAGTGTCCCCTCGACGAACACCAGTGGTGTACGGCCAGTGTAGGAGATCGCTCCCCACACCATGATGCCGGGTGTTGGCCCTGTGTGCCTCGGTCGTATGCAGTCCTGATTGTGGCGCTCACCTGCACGGCGCCAAACACGCATACGACCATCATTGGCACCAAGGCAGAAGCGACTCTCATCGCTGAAGACGACACGTCTCCATTCGTCCCTCCATTCACACCTGTCGCGACACCACTGGAGGCGGGCTGCACGATGTTGGGGCGTGAGCGGAAGACGGCCTAACGGTGTGCGGGACCGTAGCCCAGCTTCATGGAGACGGTTGCGAATGGTCCTCGCCGATACCCCAGGAGCAACAGTGTCCCTAATTTGCTGGGAAGTGGCGGTGCGGTCCCCTACGGCACTGCGTAGGATCCTACGATCTTGGCGTGCATCCGTGCGTCGCTGCGGTCCGGTCCCAGGTCGACGGGCACGTGCACCTTCCGCCGACCACTGGCGACAACATCGATGTACTGTGGAGACCTCACGCCCCACGTGTTGAGGAATTCGGCGGTACGTCCACCCGGCGTCCCGCATGCCCACTATACGCCCTCGCTCAAAGTCCGTCAACTGCACATACGGTTCACGTCCACGCTGTCGCGGCATGCTACCAGTGTTAAAGACTGCGATGGAGCTCCGTATGCCACGGCAAACTGGCTGACACTGACGGCGGCGGTGCACAAATGCTGCGCAGCTAGCGCCATTCGACGGCCAACACCGCGGTTCCTGGTGTGTCCGCTGTGCCATGCGTGTGATCATTGCTTGTACAGCCCTCTAGCAGTGTCCGGAGCAAGTATGGTGGGTCTGACACACCGGTGTCGATGTGTTCTTTTTTCCATTTCCAGGAGTGTAGTTTGTTGTTCAAATGTGTGAAATCTTATGGGACTTAACTGCTAAGGTCATCAGTCCCAAAGCTTACACACTACTTAACGTAAATTATCCTAAGGACAAACACACACACACCCATGCCCAAAGGAGGACTCAAACCTCCGGCGGGATCAGCCGCACAGTCCATGACTGCAGCGCTCCAGACCTCTCGGCTAATCCTGCGCGGCCGCTAAGAGTTTGAATTAACTGCAATCGTCAGGCATTTTACTGATTTGAGATACATTTACTCCATTTTGGGGAGAAAATAAAACTAACTCTATCCGATCATTAGTTCCTCTCTCTATGCTCCACATTGTGATGGTCCACTGCCAATGGTAGTTGCAGGCCCGTGTTAAAGAGTAAAAAAACAGAACGCTTCTGAAAGTTATCCAGAAATTATTCAAATTATAGCGACTCCTGAACTGAGAACTGTAAGATACGGAAGTAATGGCTGGAAATTGACACTTGTTTTTAACTGTCAATCAAAGATATGCCTTTTTTCTGTATGAACGTTCGGGGCGAAAGATGAGCGATGGAAGGAATATAAAGCAAAGCTGTACAATGGAAGTGTACCCGAAAGCAACTCCATATAAACGGAAGAGTAAGTAAATGAAGGTGACACGGGGCTTATGATACTGCGAGGATAATTTTACAGACTACTGAAAGAGCTATGTCGATACAAGGTTACTGGAGTTCACGATATTCCTGTGGAGTTATTGAGATCCTATGTCACTTGTGTTCAAGCTGATATGAGATAGGTAAAATAGCCTCACTGCAGGAAGTACAGTTGCAAAGGAGACAGATCCTGCCAGTCATAAATATCACCTAAATTTCAGGTTAATTAGTCATGGTTGCTAAATACTAAAAATTACTTTAGAAGAATGGAAAACTCGGGGATGGTCTGTCTGTGTTCCGAGAACTGTAGAAAGTCTCGAAGAAATTCCGTTTCCATGACTTATCTTAGAAAACGGACTTAAGAAAGGCAAATCTACGTTTATAGCGAGGTAGTGTTACAGAAAACTTTCGACGGTGTTGATTGGGCTAAACTCTTCGAAATTCCGAAGACGGCAGCTACAAAATATAGAAAGCGAAATGATATTTACAACTTGTACAGAAACCAGACTGCAGTTACAAGAATCGAACGGCACGAAAGGGAAGTAGTAGTTTAGAAGGGAGTCAGACAATGTTATAGCCTCCCCCCGATGTTTTTCGATCTGTACACTGAGCAAGCAGTAAAGGAAACCGAGGAGAAATTTAGAAGGACAGTTCGAAAATAGGAAAATATATAAAATCTTTCAGGTTAGCTAATGACATTATAATTCTATCAGAGGCGGCAAACGACTTGTAAAAGAAGTGAAGTATCATACAAATTGTCTTGAAAAATAAAATGATTAGATAAGATCATCAAAAGAAAAAAAAGGATAATGGAATGTATTCAAGTTAAATCAGGCGATGATCAGTGATACAGATTGTTGCAACCCTTGTCCACAGTACGGGCAGCCCTTAGCGGCTCGCCATCTGACAAGTGTTCATGACGTTGCCTTTGTGGCTGAGATCTTTTTTTAATATGTGACTTGTAAGTACTGCATCTTTTCGAGTCAGTACAAACTTTAATTTTATTAATGTACTATATATACCTAATGTTTTAGTACAGTTAGTCTAATTCTGAAGACGGCGCTCGTAGTAGCGTCGAAAACAGGTCAATTTTGACTTAATATTTGTGACCGAGGGCTTATTTGTTACAATATAATTCTGACACGGTCACTGAACCTTAGCAGCTATGTTCAAAGTTTTCCTTACAATATGCCAACACATCTTTGACAAGAACACAGGACACTCCGCTATCCCTTGACCGCTCTAGTTTCTCACAAATTCCTCTTATATATCACAGTGGCACACCACGGACAACTGTGGTTGGTATTTCTAACAAGCGCCACCAGCATCGTTACCATTGGCATTTCACATGGCGAACAAAAGCAGTTTTTTAAACACTTACCTCACATGCATTGCTCTTTCAAGATAACTGATTTCTAATACTGCAACAGTTTTGATCCTCTATCGTCTGCGTAACTGGGACTCTATAGGTTTGAGACTACCGGCATACAAGGTGCGACAATAATGAGACTGATTTTCTTTGCAAGATGTGGCTACCCTGCAGGTTTCCATAGCCACAATATCTTTGACCTAGGTCTATAAACTGCTTCTAGTCCAAGCGGCACATCGATTCAACTGCTCAGTCGTGAGTTGTGCTGTAATAAGTTAACACGTGTTTGTGTCTCTCAGCACGGAAATGGAACAGCATAATATTGCGCAACGGTATGCCATTTCTTTTTGCGTTAAATTGGGTGACAACGCGACGACAACTTACGGTAAGCTTCAGAAGGCTTTAGGAGAGGAGGTTATGTCAAGAGCTCAAGTTTTTCGTTGGCATAAATGTTTAGTGAAGGTAGAACAAATGTTGAAGATGGAGTCCGCAGTGGACGACAATCAACCTCACCGACGGATGTTAACTTGGCCAGGATACGTGAACTCGTACGGTCTGATCGAAGATTATACGTGAAAATGATTGCAGAAGAACTGAACATCAATCTCGAAACGGTTCGTCTAATAATAACTGAAAATCTTGGTATGAGGAAGATTTGTGGAAAAATGGTCCCCGAAAATCTCACACCACAACAACGAGAAACACGGAAAAATGTGGCAGCCGATCTGTTACAGCAAACGGAAATCAATTTAGAATTGCTGAGCTGTGTTTTCACTGAAGATGAAAGTTGGTTTTTTCAGTAAGATCCTGAGACAAAACGCCAACGTTCGCAGTGGTGCTCAAAGGGATCACCCAGACCAAAAAAAGCTCACATGTCAAAGTCAAAAATGAAATGCATGCTTGTGTGTTTCTTTGATTCCAAGGGACTTGTTCATAAAGAGTGGGTTCCTGCTGGACAAACAGTTAACCAATATTACTACAAAGAAATTTCAGAAAGACTTCGTAGAAGAGTTCTTCGTGTTCGTGCCAACATTGCTGACAATTGGATTCTGCATCACGAGAATGCGCCATCCAATTTTTAACCTCAAAACAAATTTCAGTACCACCACAACCACCTTGTTCACGAGATATCGCTCCGTGTGACTTTTTTCTATTTCCAAGAGTCAAAACGACGGTCAAGGAGCACCATTTTCAAACAACACAAGATGTCCAAGAAGATGTGACGAGGATCTTGGAGGATATTGCAGAAGATGAGCTTCAGAAATGTTACCACAAATGGCAGAAACGCTGCGAAAAGTGTGTGCAATCAGAAGGGAACTACTTTGAAGGAGACAACACTAAAGTTGACTAAAACGGTAAGCAACATTTTTTTTTCACACCATTCTCATTACTTGTCGCACCTGGTATAAACCTTTGTTTCTTCTTCTGTCTTTTCCTTACTTCTCGACTGGGTTGCCGTTGTTATAGGCCTCTATGTTGAGGCAATATTATTGGCGGTTAGTGGTCACCATTTCCCTTAGACGGAATGTGAATACTCCATATCTCTGAGTGTAGAGTAAGTCTATATTTAAATGTGATTCTGTGTTCAAGTGTGACAGCGTTTCCTAAATGTTTGGGTAACGTGTATCTCAGGCAGGACCTGGGTACCAGTACAATATTTACCAATGTGTGGGGAAACCGTGTGAAAGCCACATCCAAGCTGACGACCAGTGCACGTCGTTAAACTTCGAGGTCTATTCGATCCGGGCAAATTCGTTTCCCCATATCGCAGAGTCAGAGCGTTATCGCCGAAAGCTGCATGAGGCTGTTCGCACATAATGCGGCTTTCCATGTGAGGATAGCAATGCCAGAAGACTCAAGTTTGCAAGACCTGCTGAAGATTTATGGCGAAACGTAAATGAATGTAAGATATTTCACACAAATGGGCGAAGAGATCCCCTGTCGTTAGATTAAATTATAGGCGACAGATCACTGTAAACACATTAGCTACGACAAAATACCTAGGAGTATCATCCGGAGCGACCTAAATTAGAATGACGACATTAAAAATAGTAAGAAAGGTGGATGCCACGTTGGGGTTCGTAGGAAGAATCTTAAGGAAATCTAATTCAGTCACGAAAGAAGTGGCTTAACACTTGGTAGACAACTTCGTGAGTCTTTTTCATCGGTCTGGGACCCGTACCATTTTGGATTAATAGAAAAGAGGGGCAATATCCAAGAAAAGAAGAGCGCTTCGTTACAGAATCGTTTAGTCGATGCGAAAACATAACGGAGGCGCTCAAAAATCTCTTCCCTGCGTGCCATTCGCTTTGACACGGAGAAGGGGAGAACAGGTAATGGAAGCACAAGTACTTTTCTCCACACTCCGTAACGTGGCTTGCGCAATACAGCTATAGTTGTACATATACAGGGTGTTACAAGAAGCTACGGCCAAACTTTCAGGAAATATCCCTCACACACAAAGAAAGGAAGTATGTTATGTGGACATGTGTCCGGAAACGCTTACTTTCCATGTTAGAGCTCATTTTATTACTTCTCTTCAATCACATTAATCATGGAATGGAAAAACACAGCAACAACACGTACCAGCGTGACTTCAAACATTTTGTTACAGGAAATGTTCAAAATTTCCTGCGTTAGCGAGGATACATGCATCCACCCTCCTTCGCATGGAATTCCTGATGCGCTGATGCAGCCCTGGAGAATGGCGTATTGTATCACAGCCGTCCACAATACGAGCACGAAGAGTCTCTACATTTAGTACTGGGGTTGGTAGACAAGAGCTTTCAAATGCCCCCATAAATGAGTCAAGAGGGTTGAGGTCAGGAGAGCGTGGAGGCCATGGAATTGGTCCGCCTCTACCAATCCATCGGTCACCGAATCTGTTGTTGAGAAGCGTACGAACACTTCGACTGAAATGTGCAGGAGCTCCATCGTGCATGAACCACATGTTGTGTCGTACTTGCAAAGGCACATGTTCTAGCAGCACAGGTAGAGTATCCCGTATGAAATCATGATAACGTGCTCCATTGAGCGTTAAGTGGAAGAACATGAGGCCCAATCAAGACATCACCAACAATGCCTGCCCAAATGTCAAATGTCAAATGAGTCGCATGTCAACAAAAGCACCGAAGTCAACATTACCTTCCTTCAACTGGGCCAACTGGCGGTGAATCGAGGAATTACAGTACATACTGACGAAACTAAAATGAGCTCTATCATGGAAATTAAGCGTTTCCGTACACATGTCCAAATAACTTCTTTATTTGTGTGTCAGGAATGTTTCCTGAAAGTTTGGCCGTACCTTTTTGTAGCATCCTGTAGATGTAGATCGTTGCATGAAATATCCGGAAACGGAGGGACTATCAGTCTTCCCCAAAATTGTTTCGAGAGGATTTGACGAGGAAAGTATCGCCTCTCATACTGATTGCTTGTTACATTTTCACGTCTGCTATTTCCAGTCTTTTACAATCCTACCTGTGTGTCTCTGATGTTCGGTATTTGATGTCATACTGACCTGACAATAACTACAACTGCTGGAGTACTTCTCTAGAAATGTTCGCTCTAATGTCGTGTAAGCAGTTTTCTTAAGGACTATTTGCAAACAAAACCACGTCTTCAATTCGCTTCGCCATGTACAGATTTCACACCCAGACAGCGAAGCAAATTCTAATTGGGGTTGATCGTGGCACCAGGCTAGTTCTTGCAGGCGACTGTAAACACAGCTGCTCTCCTGTTGAACTGATAAACAGCCCGTCACACGCCCGTCACATACATGGCGAAAAGAAGTATCGACAGCGGACATCCTTGACGGACCGACCGCATGACACTAATATAGCCCGCTACAGGGCCATTGAACAGCACTCGATACGTGCCACCTAGGAGGAGCCGCAAGACTATGTGTATAAACCTGTGGGGGAAGGCCATCAGTCGGAGTACGTTTTCGAGAAAGTCAAGACTCACTCTATCAAAGGCGTGGCCGACGTTCACTGTCACTAATGCACCGCAACTGCGGTAAGTCGTGGCCAGGGCTCTGACGTCACGGTAACCACTGAGTGCCGTCTGAATGTTGCTGTCACCATGGAAGCACGTTTGATCCAGAGAAATGACTTGAGGCATGACGCATCGAAGGCGAGTGGCAAGAATCCGGATAAAAATGTTGCAGTCACAATTTAACATAATTGACGGCCGAAATGTCCAACTCCGCGACCTCCCGATGGCCTGGGGAACGGGATAAGCAAGCCTTCTGCGATTTCGGGTGGGAGCGGAAGGTCAGGGTTCATCAGCTCTTCATACATCGCAGTCCAGCGTGAGCCTATGATGTCGTGGAACGTGCGATAAAACTCCAGCGGAAACTCGTCGGGACGTGGGGCTTTGTTCGCCGCACCCTTGTGAAGAGCATCAGCAACATCATCAGCTGTATTTTTTCGCTGTAAGAATCTCTGCAGCAGTCCCGTCAAGGGTACCTGTCAAGAGCGGAAGACATCAGTCGTTACCGCGATGTTCTGCTCCTCTGCTGGATAGAACTGTTTGTAGTGGTCCACAAAGGCATTTATGATGATATCTGGGACGTCATTCGACAACAATCTGACATGACGAGGTCGTTGAAAAGCTTTCTCCGACACCGCTGTTTCTCTCGGATAATATGATGCATGGGCGGGGGTTCTCCTAGCACACATCGTGATATCTTGCACGTACTGTTGTGCCTTCAAGGTGGTGACTCATAAGAGAAATTATCTTTACCTTAATCCGTTGAATTTCAACCTTTCGTTGAACACAGGGGGGCACGGTTTGAGAATTCCTGGAATTGTGAAATAGTATTCCATGGTATGTCGGTACCACAGCATTTTTTCTCGACCGTAATTCATCATCCAACGACGTAAAGCAGGCTTGGTGCAGTCGAGCTACCACCGGAGTGTTGAAGGATACGCTGGAAGGTAGCTCACACAGTTGTTCCACGTCGTCTCTACGACGTGCCTGCATTCCGGATCCTTGAGATGGGCAACAGTCAGCTTCCACAGGCATCGGCGCTCACCTTCCGGAGTGAGTGCAAATGTAGGCGGTATGATCGGAGAAGGCGGTAGGCCATAACTCAGCGTCAAGCGTGCGAGTTCCGTTTCCTTGCGAAACGTAGACACGGTCCAGACGACTTGCTGAGTGGCTGATGACGTACGTATATCTCCATGCACGCGGTCCCAAGTATTGGCGACGTTCAGCTCATGCACTGAAATGGAGATGTTGGTCCTTCAGGGATAACACACAATTGAAGTCGCCGATAAGAATAATATGGCCATAGTGACCTACAAACATAGAAGCGACCTGTTCTGAATAGAATCGCCACCGTTCCCGTTACTTGGCCGTGCCCGAGGGATCGTAAACATTGATGATTCGGACACAGCAAGACCCCTAACCGATGGTAGGTAAATCACGTCGTCTACCTCAATGCTTTCCTTTAAAAGAGTAGCTGTCTCCCTGCCACCGTCAGCACACGGCGTGAGGTAGAAAACATAGCCATGAATATTAGTAAACGTCGCTAGGCGAACTTCCTGCAGAAGGGCAACATCTAAGACTGACTCTCTCATTTCATGGAGCAGTTATAGTTTGGCAGGGACGCCAATGGTGTTGACACTGATGGAGCCAATCCTGTAAGCTTGTCTCGGAACTGGGACTACTGGAAAGCTCCGCAACAGCCTGAGGCATTACCGGAGACGACGATGTGTCAGTAGTAGGAGCCACTGGTGATAGCGGTCGGGGATCGCTGTGGAGAACTTCGACAAACGTCAGCGATGGCGTTGTCAGAGCGGTCGTGGCCTGCAGGTACCCAGACCGTAACTGTGTGATTCTGCGTTGCAGAAAGCTGGAACAGAGACGTTCTTCTTTGCCACATCTCGAGCATGTCTTCGGCTGGCCATCATAAATTATAACTGCACGGCAGCCACCAATATATAAGTAGGACGGCACACGTTTTGTTAGCTCTATGCCAATATGTCGTACTCCATTGAGAACCGGGTATATAGTGAACTGAATCCACTTTTCAGCTGTATGACTAATCACCTTTCCATATGGACGGAATGCAGATACCACTAAGGTACTAAAGGTACCTCGAAAGGGAGTTCAGTTACATGTATCGTCCGCAGTCCAAGTCCCGCATGTTAAACAGTTAAGTCACCGATGTGTTCATCAGAGTGACTTAAAACCACTTCGAGTTGCTCTTAGAATTTTGTTGCATGTGTCTTCGTTAACCAGTTTCCCGTATACTACACTGCTTTCTATAAACAGGTGGATGCCAACAAGATCGTTGCAATCAGTCTCGACTGGTAAAGCGTTGCATTTCAAGTGCTTTTGGTCGGGCATATTCAGGCGAAAAGCTAATCTTCAGCGTCAATTTTCTGTGAGCATATGCTGTTCTCTTTCGTAGGAAATATAACGCGCTAAGACGGCAGAGTCACATAAACAACTCCGCGAGTGAGCTGCGCGGCGAGGAATTAAACAAGACGTCCGTGACGCTAGCGTGCTGAAAGGCGACAGTTATCGAGGCAACGGAGGATAGTGCGACTACAGGGACTTATCTCTAGCACGCTGGCCGTGAGACCGACATTTCCAACTTACTGTCCACACACTACATGTCCCAAAGAACAGATACCATTGGTGATCTTGCAGTTGAACGGACATATATGGTAACTACATTGTCTCCTCTGCTTAATTTTCGTGTTACGAGTACGTGCGTCATTGCATGTTTCCTACGGGTACAGTATGACAAGTGATTCTATTTTTCGTGACGTGTGCGCCCCTAATTTTCCATCACATGTACTGCATTACCGACATGTTGTGCACACATGCGTAGGGACTTCAGCGTGCCAAGTAAGCCTCTGGCGCCACAATTAGTTCCCGCCTCTGGCGCCGATTTTGCCACTTGTTTTCGGTGGTGCGCTCCTCAAGTGATTGAATGCAGTGCACAGGGCCCTGTGCGAGCAGCCCACTGTCTGTTGTTACGATGTGTGGTAGAGAGGCTGGCATTTCGTGACTGGGTACCTAGAGAGGGAAACCCTTGAGTGAGGAGCACCATGGAATCGCGAGCAGCGACAAACAGCACCTGTGTACAGCAGTATGCATAGTCGGGCGTTACCAACTGTACTGCGGGCATCGTCTAGCTGGGGTAACGGACGGCAGCCGATAGTTAGTGAGGAGCATATGTCGGCCATTTTGCTGTAGGTAGTTAGTGGTAGTTGTTAAGAGTTTTGGTGACTACATTACAGTGCGATTGTGTAGCCTGATTGCATAGCTGTTCGAGTTTAGGGGGAAAAGCAAGTGGGCCGAGGCATGAATAGGAATTTCGATTGAGGAGGGAGGCGCACTGTGGTAGTCCGTGCAGTTGGCAAAGCCCCTGTGGCAGGGTGGCGTAGTGATTTGTGCATATGACTAGTGAGCAAGAGATTCAGGTGCGAATCCCTGCCTTGGTACAAACTGTCATCCCTCGCTTCAGTCTGCATATATACATCATTGGCGTTTGAGACTTGAAAAGATCTTTGGAAACATAGTTTCGTTTAATTGAAGCATCAGTGCCTGGGTTTCAGGCAGGATCGCCCATTTCGATTGATTCTGAGGTGCTATTCCAATACAGTTGGACAGTCTTTCGAACGATGTTAGAGTTTGTGGGGAACATTAAATGGACTGGGGCATGAACGGGAATTTCCTGTTATGACGGAGGTAGGGTAGGGGAGTCAGTGGAGCTATGCACAGCCACTCTGCCAGAGAGGCATATTGGTTAGTGCATCTGCCTAGTTAGCAAGAGGTTCAAATCACATCCTTGGTACAAATTTTTATTTGTCGTGTCAGTCAGCACATAAACATCATAGACATCCTGAAACGGTTTCTGGAACCATTTACTTTCATCTGATTACAGCATCAATGCCAGGGTTTCGGACAGAATCCCTCACTTCGTTTGATGCTGAGGTGTTATTCCAATACAGTTGCCGATCCTCTGCCACTCTGTTCGAGTTTGGGGGAATATCAAGTAGGATGAGGTGTGAATGGGAATTTAGACTGACGAGGAGACATACTAGTGTAGTCTCTGCGGTTGCACGAAGCCACTGTCCTAGGGCGGCGTAGTGGACATCTGGCCATTGAGCAGGCGACCCAGGTTCGGATTGCGGCCTTGGTACAAATTTCCATTCATCGCTTCAGTCCACATATTACATCACAGGTGTCTGAAATTTGAAAATAATTCTGGTACCATACTGGTTAATTCGTTTGAAACACCTACGCCTGAGTTTCAAGTAGCAACCCCCTTCCGTTCGATGCTGATGTGCTATTCCAATGCAGTCACACAGCCTTTCCAATGATGTTCGAGTCTATGAGGAATATCAAGTAGGTTCAAATGGTTCAAATGGCTCTGAGCACTATGGGACTTAACATCTATGGTCATCTGTCCCCCAGAACTTAGAACTACTTAAACCTAACTAACCTAAGGACAGCACACAACACCCAGTCATCACGAGGCAGAGAAAATCCCTAACCCCGCCGGGAATCGAACCCGCTACCGCCCGACCACGAGCTGCGGACAATCAAGTAGGCAGAGGTGCGAATGGGAATTTGCATTGAGTCGGGAGACGTCTAGTGTAGTCAGTGCATTTACGCAAAACCACGGTGCCAGGGCGGCAGAGAGATTAATGCAAATGCCACGGTGGCAGGAGACCTGGGTTTCTCACTTAAGTCAACATATAGATGATTGAGACTTTAAAAAGTCGGTGGAACCACGTTGTTTCATTTGATTCAGTTCTCTTTTTTATAAAGGACTTCGAGATCATGGGGAAATTGGGTGGGCAAAGCTACTGTGACGTGTTCTACACCTTTGCACTTCGTGGCTGTCGTGGCATAGGATTTAACGTTTTGATTGTGAAATTGTAAATACAGTACGACCGTTATAGATGAAAGTGTAATAACTATAACTTATTGTATCTTTTGCTTACCTGCATTTGCTGTGAGTATTTGCTTTACGGTATTTTCTTGTGGTAGATACTATAGCTGTATTTCTGTGAGGTTGTGTTGTCTGTAGAGACAGGGTGTTAGCAGTAGGTGGTAAATTGTAGATAATTATAGTGAGTCAATTATATATTACGGTTATTATAGTGCTCCTTTTCAATACATTAATGTGCAGAAGTCCGTTGTTCTTTACTTGGTGTCCGCTAGCAAAGTTGTCACTTTATTTAGGAGTCGTCCTGTGTAGCCTCTCTAGACAGAACAGCACTGTGTTATTTACACGATTTGTAGATCTGTCTTACCGTAAACTGTATTGTATAGTATTTTTGCTTATTGCTAGATAATCATATTGTATTCGTGTTTGGGTGGAATGTTGTTTTGATCTGTGCTAGCATTAAATTCCTGAAGTTAGTATTCTTGAAACTGCCAAGGCTTAATATTCATATACGCTCTGGTGTTGGTTCAATAAAAGAAATATTAGTTATAAGCCAACGCAGCACAACTCCCCAACAAAACTGCTTTCCACCCAAATCCTTTGCCACAACTTCCATGATAAGTATACTGCGCAGCAAGAGTGACGTGTTGTCGCTAGGGAGTACCTATTCCTCTTCGGTACCGATAATGGGTACATCACAGGTTGGGAGTGAAATGGGGAGGTAGCGGGAAACGCACTCCAAAGCTGAAGCACGCTGGACGTGCAGAATCTTGTTAGCAAATCGTCGAAACATCACAGAGGTTCACCGTGACATTCTTGCGGTGTAATGACCTAACGCAGTTTCGTATCCTGTCACAGCGAAATGGCGCCAACAATTTGACCTGGGGCGCACGGAGGAGAGTAATACTGACGCGCTACAGTGTCCTGATCTCACAACATACTGTTTACAACTTTTCGGTAAGCTGAAAGAACACTTTTGGGAAAAGATGTTTTCCGACGATAAGAACATTCAGACAGCGGTTCCTCAATGGTTTCGTGGCCAAAGCTCTGTTTTCTGTCGTCGAGAAATTGAAGGACTGGTAGGACCTTCCGACCATTGCTTTCAGGGACTTCACGGTAATGACGATAAGCAGTGTAAATTTAGTGCAAAATTCAATAAAAATTACTTGGTGCGCCTCGTGAAGTGTAACTTACATTTCGAAGTCCCCTCGTAATAGCTGGGCATGATAGTGTTTGGTGGGGCTCGAACGGCTTAAAGTTTACGGTGTTGAATGTGGTTTCAATTTGCAATTTCTGCCCAAATTGCATTAATACTACCATTCTTGAACTTTGGCCACCCTAACGTGTATTAGATTAACGTAAAAAATTTAAAGTAAATCTGTCAATCACTTTCGAGATTTTTGGTAACAGTGTTAGCAAAAAAATGGATCAAATGGCTCTGAGCTCTGTAGGACTTAACATCTGAGGTCATCAGACCCCTACAACTTAATACTTAAACCTAACTAACCTAAGGATGTCACAAACATCCGTGCCCGAGACAGGATTCGAACCTGCGACCGAAGCAGTCGTTCGTTTCAAGACTGAAGCGCCTAGAACCGCTCGGCCACCACGGCCGGCTAACAGTGTTTACTCTGTCTGTATTAAATACGTATTTTTATACCAAAAAATGTAGCTACAGTAGGTGTATACAAGTAACAATGCACGCTTGTCCGAAAGCAACGTCGTGTGAAAATTACAAATCAATCGATGAAGAACTCTGTAGATTTAATATTTTGAACTAGCAATTACATTTTTATTTATATAGCTTAGTGCAATATGTTGTAGACACTTTTGAGCCCATCTTGTTTCTGTGTCTGATTCAAATCCAATATTTTGTTCGAAGCTGTAGTTCAGCAGCTGCAGAATATTTCAAAAAAGATAAAAAGTCAGTCGTCATCTTTCTTGAAAATCCGTTATATTTTAATGGGGTGGCTAATCCATTGTGCGATACTGTACGGCAAGAAAGGAAGAATGAATTGATCGTTGGTGTTAATAACGATTATCCTCCTTTACCTCCTCTGCATTACTGCAGATGACGAGTCACTGAGCACATTTGTTCTGTGCATGCAGTACACGTGAGGCGCCTAGTTGTTTCCACTGCACTGTGTGGAATACGAAGGTTCTGTTATACTTCACTAACCTGCTGTCTTCAAGTTGATGTCCCCAGCGCAGTAAACAGCATGCAGGTCGTAGGTTCTGTATCTTGAGGCTGAAACTGGCTTTTAGCGAGGTTCTGTTCTGAAATTATGTATCACTTCATTGGGATGCCACTCACGTATTTTAATATAGCCACACGAGAAGACTACATGATCTTAACACAACACCTTCTGATGCAGCAAAGTACATGATCAATGTTTGCGAAAATGTATCTTTACACTATTTGTGGCACGTGTCTGTGCCTCATGATTACCGGAGTGAATCTTTTAATACTGAATACTGGCAAACACATCCTGCCACAGACAACATGACTGTACATCTCGACTGCCTAATCCAGAGTGACGAACAGGAACTTAATTAAAAATTGCAAACACATCTTACGACAGACAACATGTCTGTTCATCTCGACTGCCTAATCCTGAGTGAGGAACAGCCCGAAACACTTGGCGCGCCATACCAGAAAAGGTGTGACCCGAACGATTCCGAAGTGCTTCGTCTGCAATTTCGTCAGTTTTTTTTGTTTTTGATTTAAATTGTTTTTAATAATTCTGAAATGACTGATTGATAGTCAGCTGTTGAGAGATATTTATATTAAAAAGTGAAGTCATTCCAATGATTAGTTTAACTATTAATAATAAGTATACTTTAACGTTTTGGCGCCCTTGCTCCGAACACAGCAGCCAATCACAGAGCAGTAGCATTATGCAGGCGGTCTTTCTCACGGTAATGTTACCGAATCTAACATTTGTCACAAGTACCTCACACCATATTTCCTCATCTATATACTTCTTGCATCTCCACTGCTTTGGTAACAGCTTCTTGGAGCCTAGTGTGATTGCTGACTAAGCCAGTAATATTACAACTGATAGGGTGCTATAACTGTTTTTTGTATCTGTCTCGCTACTAGGTATCGTACGAAATTTCGGGAGGTGATAGCGGAAAGTGGTGGTGAATGCAGCTTCTAACGCGACGGCTGCAGGCTGGCGGGAAGGCGTGGCCCGGTTTGCGACAGAACAGCGGGGCGCATTCGCTATCCGCTGCCACTGCTGCTGCTGCTGCTGGTACCGCTGTCCCTCTCAGCGCCGCCGAACAACTTTTTCTGCCTCCGGAAACTTTCCAGAAGGACTCGGAACGACAGCCACTGAAATATTGGTGCAACACGAATGACATAAATTTTAGGCTCATTCGGAACTACAGCGGAGGAAAGAAGAAGCCGGGAAGGAGAGGAGATAGAACGACAGCGGGCTCGTGGAGAGCTCGCCGCACGGCGCCGCCGTCCGTCTTGCCTCGTCCCGGGCTGCTCTTCGCCCATTAGGGAGCTCCCTCAGTCGTCTGTAGTGGCCGCCTTGTAGGCTGCCACGCTATACGTATTCTCCTCACAGAAGTCTGGCTGAAAAGTCAGGCGATACTACTGTACGACATCACCAGCACGACATACAGGGTGATTCAAAAAGAAAACATTCCTCAGTTGTTGTCGCTGTGGTCTTCAGTCCAAAGACAGGCTTGGTGCAGCTCTCCATGCTGCTCTATGCAATGCAAGCATCTTCGTCACCGAGTAGCTACTGCAACCTACATCCATCTGAATTTGCTTATTGTATTTACCTCTTGGCCTCACTCAACGACTTTACCCTTCATGTTTCCCTCCTTTAGTGATCCCTAAAATGCCTCAGATCGCCTTTACAAACCGATCCCTTCTTCTAGTCAAGTTGAGCCAGAAATTCCTCTTCTCCCCAATTCTACACTACTGGCCATTAAAATAGCTGCACCACGAAGATTACGTGCTACAGACGCGAAATTTAACGGACAGGAAAAAGATGCTGTGATATGCAAACGACTAGCTTTTCAGAGCATTCACACAAGATTGGGGCCGGTGGCGACACATGCAATGTGCTGAAATGAGGAAAGTTTCCAACAGATTTCTCATACTCAAACAGCAGTTGACCGGCGTTTCCTGGTGAAACGTTGTTCAAATGGCTCTCAGTACTATGGGACTTAACATCTGAGGTCATCAGTCCCCTAGAACTTAGAACTACTTAAACCTAACTAACCTAAGGACATCACACACATCCATGCCTGAGGCAGGATTCGAACCTGCGACCGTAGCAGTCGCGCGGTTCCAAACTGAAGCGCTTAGAACCGCTCGGCCACCGTGGCCGGCGAAACGTTGTTGCGATGCCTCGTGTAAGGAGGAGAAATGTGTACCATCACGTTTCCGACTTTGATAAATGTCGTATTGTAGCCTATCGCGATTGCGGTTTATCGTATCGCGACATTCCTGCTCGCGTTGGTCGAGATCCAATGACTGTTAGCAGAATATGGAATCGGTGGGTTCAGGAGGGTATTACGGAACGCAGTGCTGGATCCAACCGGCCTTGTATCACTAGCAGTCGAGATGACAGGCATCTTATCCGCATGGCTGTAACGGATCGCGCAGTCACGTCTCGATCTCTGAGTCAACGGATGGGGACGTTCGCGAGACAACAAACATCTGCACGAACAGTTCAACGACGTTTGCAGCGGCATGGACTATCAGCTCGGAGACCATGTCTGCGGTTACTCTTGACGCTGCATCACGGACAGGGGCGCCTGCGATGGTGTATTCAACGACGAACCTGGGTGCACGAATGGCAAAACGTCACTTATTCGGATGAATCCAGGTTCTGTTTACAGCATCATGATGGTCACATCCGTGTTTGGCGACATCGCGGTGAACGCACATTGGAAGCGTGTATTCGTCATCGCCATACTGGCGTAACACCCGTTGTGATGGTATCTGGTGCCATTGGTTACACGTCTCGGTCACCTCTTGTTCGTATTGATAGCGTTTTGAACAGTGGACGTTACATTTAAGATGCGCTACGAACCGTGTCTCTACCCCTGCGAAACCCTACATTTCAGCAGGATAATGCACGACCGCATGTTGCAGGTCCTGTACGGGCCTTTCTCGATACAGAAAATGTTCGACTGCTGCCCTGGCTAGCACATACTCCAGATCTCTCACCAATCGAAAACGTCTGGTCAATGGTAGCCGAGCGACTGGCTCGTCACAATACGCCAGTCACTACTCTTGATGAGCTGTGGTATCGTGTTGAAGCTGCATGGGCAGCTGTACCTGTACGCGCCATCCAAGCTCTGTTTGACTCAATGCCCAGATGTATCAAGGCCGTCATTACGGCCAGAGGTGGTTGTTCTGGGTACTGATTTCTCAGGATCTTTGCCCCCAAATTGCGTGAAAATGTAATCACCTGTCAGTTCTATTATAATATATTTGTTCAACGAATACCCGTTTATCATCTGCATTTCTTCTTGGTGTAGCAATTTTAACGGTCAGTAGTGTATTTTACACCTCCTCATTAGTTACGTGATCTACCTATCTAATCCTCAACATTCAAATGTAGCACAACATTTCAAAATCTTCAGCCGGCTTGTGTGGCCGAGCGGTTCTAGGCGCTTTAGTCTGGAACCGCGCGACCGCTACCGTCGCAGGTTCATATCCTGCCTCGGGGATGGATGCATGTGATGTCCTTAGGTTAGTTAGGTTTAAGTAGTTCCAAGTTCTAGGGGACAGATGACCTCAGATGTTAAACCCATAGTGTTCAGAGCTATTTGAACCATTTTTTTCAAAAGCTTCCATTCTTCTCTTGTCTAAACTGTTTATCGCCCATGTAGCACTTCGATACATCGCTACGCTCCATAAAAATACTTTTAAAAAATCCTGACACTTAACTCTATACCAGATGTTTGTTAACTATTTTCTCTTCATCAGAAAGTCTTCCCTTGACATCACCAGTCTACATTTTATACCCTCCCTGCTGCGACCATCATCAGTTACCTTACTGCCCAAAGAACAAAACCCATCTACTGCTTTAAGTGTCCCAATTCCTAATCTAATTCCCTCAAAAATGGATCAAATGGCTCTGAGCACTATGCGACTTAACTTCTGAGGTTATCAGTCGCCTAGAACTTAGTACTAATTAAACCAAACTAACCTAAGGACGACACACACATCCATGCCCGAGGCAGGATTCGAACCTGCGACCGCAGCGGTCGCTCGGTTCCAGACTGTAGCGCCTAGAACCGCACGGCCACACAGGCCGGCTCTAATTCCCTCAGCATAACCTGATTTAACTCGACTGTATTTCATTACTCTCGTTTTGCTTTTGATGATGTCAATCTTGTATCCTCTTTTGAAGACACTGTCCATTACGTCAACTGTTCTTCCAAGTCCTTTGCTTTCTCTGACAGAGTTACTTAGCCATAGACAAGCCTCAAGGCTTTTGTTTCTTGTCCATGGATTTTAATTCCTACTCCATATTTTCCTTTGTTTCCTTTACTGCTTCCTCAGTACGCAGTCTAAATAACATCAGGGATAGGCTACAGCCAGCGATGGCGCGCTTCTTCTACTTCCGTTTTACCAGCACCTACCTGTGAACTCGTTGCAGCAGATCGCCGGTAGGAAAGCAGTGCAGAAAACCATAGTACTGCAACTCGCACCAGGTTGCATACAACGTAACTATTCTAAAAATCGGGAAAAGGTCTTCATTTGGAATGAAAGGTAAAAATACTGGCAACACTTCGGTATATTCTGAATTTGAGAGTTACAAGTTCACTGCCAAACCCGTGCTAATCCTAACACAGTCACGCACCAACCCTTTCATTCACGTTAGCAAGTTTATGGTAACGTATTTCCCGAAATCTGAACAGCCACTGAGCACGGATAATTGTTAAATGAAAATGCTCGCTACACTATTAAGTTTATCAGTGTCTAAAGCACTCTAGTTGTTAGTCACTAATCTGCTCAATATGCCACGCGGAATTACTGTCTTTTCTCATACACAAAATTACTTTAAAAATCCGTACTTGCTAAAACCATTCACCGGAATAAATTTTCCTTCACTTCAAAGCACTTTTGAAGCATGTAGCACACCTAAAAATGGCTAACTATAACATTCTTCGGAGCTCATACTACACACTGCCGTGCGATTGAAAGGCTGGGCTCCGACTAGTTAGACTGCTGTATGTAATCTCTGTCTCCAAGAGAAAAGAGCGCGAATAATACTCCGTTCTGACTGGTCTGTTTTCTTTAAGTTCAATAGTAAAATATTATTCTCCTACGTTAGTCCACGCTTTTCATGACTAACCAAGCAGCAGGCCGGTGTGGCCGAGCGGTTCTAGGCCCTACAGTCTGGAACCGCGCGACTGCTATGGTCGCAGGTTCGAATCCTGCCTCGGGCATGGATGTGTGTGGTGTCCTTAGGTTAGTTAGGTTTAAGTAGTTCTCAGTTCTAGGGGACTGATGACCTCAGCAGTTAAGTCCCATAGTGCTCAGAGCCATTTGAACCAACTAACCAAGCAACTAATAACACACTTTCTAACTGTACTGTATCCCGAAATAAATTTTTAACATTACGATGTTTTATTTATGCTTTACGTTATTAACTATTTTCATTTGCACTCGAATTAGCTTTCTTTTACCATAAACTTACATTACATATTATGATTCATAATTCCCTGTCGTTTGCATTTACACTGCCTTAAAATTTCTCACGCTAGTTCGTACATCTTTTATCAGTATAACAATGATCTACATATTTACTCTAGACCAAATTCACGGGTCATTCACACTACTAAAAACATATACAAATCTGTACAGACATAAATAAACAAAAAAGCGCCGGCCAGAGTGGCCGTGCGGTTCTAGTCGCTACAGTCTGGAACCGTGCGACCGCTCCGGTGGTAGGTTCGAATCCTGCCTCGGGCATGGATGTGTGTTATGTCCTTAGGTTAGTTAGGTTTAATTAGTTCTAAGTTCTAGGCGACTGATGACCTCAGAAGTTAAGTCACATAGTGCTCAGAGCCATTTGAACCATTTTTTGAAACAAAAAAGCATTCAAGAAATAAACATAAAAATTCACAGAAACAATCCTTTGACTGTTTTCTTGAATGGTTCTGTCCGCTAATGTATTCTGGTGGATGAAAATTATAACAACGTACTCGACTGAATCCGCTTCAGACCATCTGTCACTGTGCGCGCATGAGTCATTCTCCCGATACACAGGCTCCAGACAGGAGCGATAAAAAGGCCCCACACCTGAAGCTCTGTCTCACTCCTTTCTCAACAACTACTTCCCATTCGTCACCCCTCGGCTCTTGTAACTGCAATTTGGTTTCTGTACACGTTGTAAATAAAATTTCGCTCCCTGTATTTTATCCCTGCCACTCTCAGAATTTGAAAGAGAGTGTCCCAGTCAACATTGTCAAAAGCTTTCTCTTAGTCTGCAAATGCTATAAACTTCGGTTTGCCGTTCCTTAACCTATCTTCTAAAATAAGGCGTAGGGTCAGTACTGTCTCGAGTGTTCCAACATTTCCATGGAATCGAAACTCATCTTCCCCAAAGTCTACTTTTACCACTTTTTCCATTCGTCTGTAAGGAATTCCTTAGTATTTTGCAGCCATGACCTATTAAACTAATAGTTCGGTAATTTTCGCACTTGTGAGAACCTGCTTTCTTTGGAATTATAATTGTTATATTCCTCTTGAAGTCTGAGGGTATTCGCCTGTCTCCTACATCTTGCTCACTAGATGCAAGAGTTTCGTCGTGTCTGGCTCTCTCAAGGGTGTCAGTAGTTATAACGGAATGATGCCTACTAACCCGTCCCTTGTTTCAATTTAGGTCTTTCAGTGCTCTGTCGAATTCTTCACGCAGTATCATATCTCCCATTTATCTTCATCTACGTCCTCTTCCATTTTCATAATATTGCCCTCAAGTACTTCGCCCTTGTACAGAGCCTCTATATACCCCTTCCACCCTTCTGCTTTTCTTTACTTGCTTAGGACTGGTTTTCCATCTGAGCTACTGATATCCATGCAGGTGGTTCTCTTTCCTCGAAAGGTCCCCTTAATTTTCCTCTAGGTGGCATCTATCTTACCCATAGTGATGTGTGCTTCTACATCCTTACATTTGTACTCTACCCTTTCCCGCTTAGCCATTTTGCACATCCTGTCGATCTCATTTTTTTGACGTTTGTACTTCGTTTTGCCTGCTTCATTTACTGCATTTTTATATTTTCTCCTTTCGTTAAATTCGATATCTCTTGTGTTACCCAAGTGTTTCTACTAGCCCTCGCCTTTTTACCTTCTTAATCCTCTGCTGCCTTCACTATTTCATCCCTCAAAGCTGCCCATTCTTTCCCCCATTACTGTCAATTGTTCCCTTATGCTCTCCCTGAATCTCTGTACAACCTCTGGTTCTTACCCATATTTGAATTTGTATATATAACCCTGTATCCACCACGCTAGTAGTCCTATTTCTTCTGCCACCGAACTTCACTAATTCGCTCGGTATCTAACTTTAACCTATCCATTTCCCTTTTTAAATTTTCTAACCTACCTGCGCTACACTCCGATCCGTAGAACGCCAGTTCTGTTTCTCCTGAGGACGACGCCCTCGTGAGTAGGGCCCGCCCGGAGATCCGAATGGGGGACTATTTTACCTCCGGAATGCTTTACCCAAGAGGACGCCATCATTATTTAACCACACAGTAAAGCTACATGACCTCGGGAAAAATTACGTCTGTAGTTTCCCCTTGCTTTCAGCCGTTCATAGTATCAGGACAGCAAGGCCATTTTGGTTTATGTTACAAGGCGAGATCTGTCAATTATCCAGACTGTTGCCCCTGCAACTTCAGGAACCACACGTTTGTCTGGCCTCTCAACAGATACCCTCCGTTGTGGCTGCACCGACGGTACGGCTATCTGTATCGCTGAGGCACGCAAGCCTCCACACCAACGGCAATGTTGTTGAGGGGAGCAAGGAAGGGTTGATTTCAAACAAACTGTGGAAGATAGAAAGACATTGGGCCTGTCATTGGATGGCGGAAGGTTTTATGTTCACACCGACCCTATTGCTTACAGTCAACATGACCATCATTCGTCGCTCCAGAAACATCGAAACGACACTCAGTTTCATTTCACAGACGAACCAACAGGTCTCTTATTATTGAATCGGCAGGTTCAACAGTGTTATTTCTCAGCTGTTGAAGAGTAGCTGGTATAGGTCTTTTATGTACCCCGGCAGGAAAAAGTTGCAAGGTATGAAAGTTGGTGACCTGGGAGGCGGGATGGTGTTGTTCAGATAACTCCGAACCTCAAGGTGAATGTGAGGCGAGCAATGGACCCTTCTTGAAGTTGAGGGCACAACCAATTTTGCAGCATGCATCGCCGAAATATTGTGCCCGTTGGACACTGTAGACCGGCAGTACACCCGCGGATATTTTGATTAGGTTTTAGATTGTTAAGACATTTCCTGGGGCAGATGTGGACTCTGACCACAATCTATTGGTTATGAACTGTAGATTAAAACTGAAGAAACTGCAAAAAAGGTGGGAATTTAAGGAGATGGGACCTGGATAAACTGACTAAACCAGAGGTTGTACAGCATGTCCAAGTATGACATTCCAATCAAAGTTTACTCCTCAAAAAAGAGACGTCCATAAACTATGTGAACGTAAACGGCACAAAACATATTTAGTTTCGATGAGTCTTTTTCATATTCGACAGCGACGTCAGGATTTTGTGACTCCCAAATTCTTAGATTACAGTGGTTTACTTTACCAGATGGATGAAACCACGAGTCGTTCGGAATACGTGTCCTCTGCCATACCCTAGAGAACTAAAATATAAAATTCACATCTTTTGTTATGGTCACCGTGACGCAACTGCTGTCAGCATTATATGCAGGCGTCGTTTCAGAACACGTCACACTGCTGTTAATGGAAACTCAAGTCTCTAGTCTCTTCATGCTGTAGACATCCGATGGCTCCGTGTGAACGTTTTTGGATATGCCCGACATTTTCATGAGACGTGGATGGCCGACCAGTACTCTTCCCTATGCATATGCAATCAACAGGCTACAATTTCGTATGCCAGTTATAAATCTACTTATGAAGAGGCGGTCTCTTGCTGAACCGACGACGCAATGAACGTTGCACTTCAACAGTGGATTTACTTCGTGCAAATTTCAACACACAAAATGATTTCTCGTGTGGTGTAGTCGCTGGGCTGCTTCAAACAGAAAGCAGCGCAGCCCCGATGACCAGCAAAGATGTTTCTGGAGACCCCCCGGGCAGCGGTGGGATACCAACCTTTGTCCCGCCATATGGCACAATAACCAGGATTGATGGTCTGGGGTACCATTTCATTTCATAGCATTGCCCCGGTCCCCTCCCCCCTCCACCTCCCGCTCTTTGGTTGTCATCCGCGGCACCTTTACAGCACAGCGGAACGTCGACGGCATTATACGCTTCATTTTGCTGCCCTCTGTGGCAAGCCCTCCTGGGCTTACGTTTCAGCACGATAATGTCCGCCCACAGACGGCGAGAGTTTCTATTGCTTGTCCTCCTACTTGCCTTACCCTGCCTTGCCCAGCCAGAACACAGGATCCCTTACCAACATTTGGAGCATGGGCACGGCCCTCCAACTAGCTCGAGATTTTGACGATCTAACGCTACAATTGGATACAATTTGGCACCATAACCCTCAGGGGGACATCCAAAAAACTCTGTCAATAAGTACCAAGCAGAATGAGAGCCAAATGTGGATCAACGCTTTACTGACTTACCCAGTTTGTGAGGCACTTCCTCTTTAATAGATGACCCGATTTTTCTTCAATTACAATGATTTGTTTTTCTGACATGTACTTCACACCTACCGAATCCCGTCCAATCCAGATAATTCCTCCCAGATGAATCCTTTTCAGCCTTTTGTAGAGTTTGTTTCTAACTGTAGCGTCATAGTAAACATAGATCCCAAACATAAATGACATGACCATTTTAACTGCCCCTGGATTAGAAGTAAAAGACATAGACACCTTTCAGATGGGTGTCCGATAGCTTTTGTTTTACAGCATATTATGTACCTAAATATCAATGCCATTGTGGCACGGATGGCCGCTGTGACCGCTACGGTCGCAGGTTCGAATCTTGCCTCGGGCATGGATGTGTGTACTGTCCTTAGGTTAGTTAGGTTTATGTAGTTCTAAGTCTACGGGACTGATGACCCCAGATGGTAAGTTCCATAGTGCTTAAAGCCATTTGAACCTTGTGGCACGAAAAACAAACGCCTATAAAGTAATTTCTTAATTGAAGACAAAGTTTAACTTTTATGCAGGACTCGACGCAAAATAATACTTGCTTAAGATTTTAATTTTGTTCTACGGGATGACGATCAGGATCCACGAGCGAACTAATGTTTTGAGCTCAGGTCTTGAAGAGAGGTGAAATAACAGGTGTTTAATATACACTCCTGGAAATGGAAAAAAGAACACATTGACACCGGTGTGTCAGACCCACCATATTTGCTCCGGACACTGCGAGAGGGCTGTACAAGCAATGATCACACGCACGGCACAGCGGACACACCAGGAACCGCGGTGTTGGCCGTCGAATGGCGCTAGCTGCGCAGCATTTGTGCACCGCCGCCGTCAGTGTCAGCCAGTTTGCCGTGGCATACGGAGCTCCATCGCAGTCTTTAACACTGGTAGCACGCCGCGACAGCGTGGACGTGAACCGTATGTGCAGTTGACGGACTTTGAGCGAGGGCGTATAGTGGGCATGCGGGAGGACGGGTAGACGTACCGCCGAATTGCTCAACACGTGGGGCGTGAGGTCTCCACAGTACATCGATGTTGTCGCCAGTGGTCGGCGGAAGGTGCACGTGCCCGTCGACCTGGGACCGGACCGCAGCGACGCACGGATGCACGCCAAGACCGTAGGATCCTACGCAGTGCCGTAGGGGACCGCACCGCCACTTCCCAGCAAATTAGGGACACTGTTGCCCCTGGGGTATCGGCGAGGACCATTCGCAACCGTCTCCATGAAGCTGGGCTACGGTCCCGCACACCGTTAGGCCGTCTTCCGCTTACGCCCCAACATCGTGCAGCCCACCTCCAGTGGTGTCGCGACAGGCGTGAATGGAGGGACGAATGGAGACGTGTCGTCTTCAGCGATGAGAGTCGCTTCTGCCTTGGTGCCAATGATGGTCGTATGCGTGTTTGGCGCCGTGCAGGTGAGCGCCACAATCAGGACTGCATACGACCGAGGCACACAGCGCCAACACCCGGCATCATGGTGTGGGGAGCGATCTCCTACACTGGCCGTACACCACTGGTGATCGTCGAGGGGACACTGAATAGTGCACGGTACATCCAAACCGTCATCGAACCCATCGTTCTACCATTCCTAGACCGGCAAGGGAACTTGCTGTTCCAATAGGACAATGCACGTCCGCATGTATACCGTGCCACCCAACGTGCTCTAGAAGGTGTAAGTCAACTACCCTGGCCAGCAAGATCTCCGGATCTGTCCCCCATTGAGCATGTTTGGGACTGGATGAAGCGTCGTCTCACGCGGTCTGCACGTCCAGCACGAACGCTGGTCCAACTGAGGCGCCAGGTGGAAATGGCATGGCAAGCCGTTCCACAGGACTACATCCAGCATCTCTACGATCGTCTCCATGGGAGAATAGCAGCCTGCATTGCTGCGAAAGGTGGATATACACTGTACTAGTGCCGACATTGTGCATGCTCTGTTGCCTGTGTCTATGTGCCTGTGGTTCTGTCAGTGTGATCATGTGATGTATCTGACCCCAGGAATGTGTCAATAAAGTTTCCCCTTCCTGGGACAATGAATTCACCGTGTTCTTATTTCAATTTCCAGGAGTGTATATTTACAACAGCGATCGCACTAGACTAAATAGGATACACTTACCTAAATAATTACCTCCTCGAATTCTCCAGGGAGAAATAATTCCTGCGATCCTCTCTGACCATTCTGATTATTTATGTGACTTTAAAATACCCTCTGACGGCCGGGAGCACAGATATACTACACGAAAATTGAAAAATGCATATTAGAAGGCGATTTACTCTTAGAACAAATGCATCAAAGATGACAACAAGCCCTTCAATATAATTTACAAGCGAACACCTAGTCTGCATAGTGCCTACACTCAGCCGAACTTGCCTTCAGAAAACTTTTAACAAACTACAGTCGTGAAAATGCCTCCTATGGTAAAGGACGGTATCTTCTAGTCATTAACGCCTAAAACACATCGTGTGTAAAGTTAACGATCATCCGGAATTATACCCCTCTTTAAAGAAAATAAAAATGAAGGAATTTAACAACACGTGCTGAAAACCGAAAGGCTCCACAATACGCAACAGTGCTTTGAGCACTACGAGAGATGAACCTGTTCCAATATACCATTTAAAAAGGGAACGACAACTAACTGACAAACTTTATGTAAAGGAGTGGATTACTAATGCCTCCGAAAAAATTACCACCAGAAAAGAAATTAAAACAGAAATTTACATACATTTATCACATCTGTTCCCGTACACGTAAATGTGTAACACAGCCCTTCAGTCAATACTTGAAGAAATTTCACGTATCATAACAAGAAAAAACAGAATTATGTCAAATGAACATTTTAAGACCCATAAAGTTCAAGATGCAGTAATAGCATCAGACCCTATTCCTGTGTTTTTTCTTGTGAAGCCTTCTGATATTTTAAAAGACAGTTTTATTGCCACAACAAACGAGGTCCTTAGTGGCATAGACGTCCTTAAGGAGTTCTAATTCCACAATGGAATACGGTACCAAGCACTGCAACCTTGCGGGTGGTAAATTTATTGAATGTAGATTATAAACTCACTACCCCTTTGTATCACCAACAGATTAAAACTAGTGTTAAGAAACATCATTAGCCCCACTCATAAAAGCGCCGTTCCTGGACTGAATATATACGGTGTTCAGGAATATCCTGCAAAGCTTGTAACGGTTTCGCAGGATAAGGTGTACTGAGAAATAATTATTAAGATAAAAATTCGATACGTTGTTCCGTTTCCCAGTTAATTATCATTGAATGTAGCTAATCAGGCAGTTGCACGCCCAAAATCAAGCGGCCACCCGGGACGGTGTCAGCAAAACTGTTCTTGGTTTTCTTTTTTTCTCCTAAAGCCAAAGAACAGATCGATACAAAACATGAACATGCGAGGGTAATAACGATCGGAGTACAGCCGATGACGGAGCAGTCTCTTGCTCTGTCATCTGCGCTGCGAGATCAACTGACACTAATCGTACATGACGGGCTGCTTGAATTTGCGCGTGCAATGGTTTGGAATTTTTTCTTGGTGGTTATTTCGCAATGCAGCCTGCCTTGAAAAACCCTTAGAAGCTTTTCAGACTATTTCTTACCGCCTTCTGTATCATACAGTTTCAGCATACAGAGATCACATTGTTTATGCTACCAGAAGCAGGAGAAATAAGGATGTAATATTTCTATTGTTTTCAAAGATGCTGTCAGTATGATCATACATGAATATTTACGAAAAATAATGACGGAAACGGGATTCAGAATAAAATTCGTAAAAATTATTCAAAATGTTCTAAGGGTGCAACCTCAAGAATGATTTTTCAAAGGGCAAGGAGGTGTTAGTATTAAAATCAACAGGTTTCTGACACAAGGATTCTCGGATTCCATGGCCTTTTTTGCTAGAATCCTCGAACCCTGTTGCAAAAAATAAACAAAGACTATCAAGGTATAAAAATCGGCACGAGGGTAATGATTTTGAGCTCATATGCGAATGACCTAAGGATTTTTCCAGAAAAACCGTAAGGCGTGGATATCGTCTGCTCCATCCTTGTACAGTATGAGAAAAGCCTCAGGGGCAGTAATTCATTCTGAACAATCTATGCTACTGCCTCTGACGTGCTACGTGAGAAACTCAGGGCCCGAGTGGTACATCAAAGACGAGATCAAAATATCTGAAATGCTAATGACGGCGAATACAAAAAAGATCAAGGCTTTAAAATGTGGCACTGCGCTAAACTCTGCCCGGGCGATAAATAATCAGTTGTTACCAGAGAAGGCAGTATGTATTCAATACCTAAATCTTAGCGAAGGCGTGCTACGTAGCGCAGGTCTTATATGTAGCAGAGAACCTGGAAACAGCTGTCCAACACGCCACAAACTGAATGCTCTGGTGGGAAGCCATCTTGAAACTATCTATGGAAACGTGCGCGCTTATTACACACAAGTGCGGAATAGAACTGATTGATTTCCACACGAAGTGTGCCGCGCTTTTAGTGCATAGAACCAATTGCGTATGGCAAAGGATTCCAATAATCCCAGTAAGGCACCTTTTACATTATACCGGCCTCAATCCCGCGAGCGTCTGTTCAGATACAAACCCCTGTTTGTAAATTAGATTTCTTTCTAGAATATTACCTATACAGTAGTTAGACAACAACATGTGTCACAAAACCCCTAGACTTGTTGGAAAGCGAGTGACACAGACTGAAACGAAGAGTTATAGCCAGACTTGAGAAAATATTGCTCCCACGTAGAGGAAAAAAAGATGTTATGTGAACATTGGTTAGGAAACTTTTTATTTTCCCGTTAGAGGTCAGTATCTACAAATCTTCAACACATTAATTGTGGGAAATATGGAGGAAAAGAGCGTACAGTACAGTATGAAAAACTTTCTGACTTCAGTGTTCAAAATTCCCTCCGTTAACAAGGATACACGCAATTAACCCGCAGTCTCATTAAATCCCTGATGCGCCGATGTACAGTTGGTGCATTATATATTGCTTCACAACCTTTCACAAAACGATCACGAAGACTATGTACACCTTGTACCGGGGTTCCGTACACAAGAGATTTCCAGTGCCCCGAAAATAAAAGTCTAGTGCATTTGTCTGGACGGCCCGGAGGCCAAGGAAATGGTGGATCTTCTCCTGTCCATCTATCACTGAATCTGTTACTTAGATGCCTCTAACATTAACACTGAAATGAAGAGGAGCTCCTTCGTGCTTGAAGTGCTTGTTTCGTGAAACACGTGTTGTAACACAACAGGTAGAGTGTTCCTCAAGAAACAATGGTAAGTTTCTTCTTTGAGCCCGGATGGAAGAACATGAGGTCAAAGAAACAGTGACTAACAATACCGCACTACCGTTGACAAAATGTGTTTATTGATGAGATGATTGCACAATTTCGTGAGGATTCTAGGCAGCTCATAAAACTGAATAAGAGCGGAAAGAAAATTTAACCTTGTGGGTCTCCGTTCGTGATTTCTCCCTCGTCAATATAATTTTTTCGTCTTCCGACATTCTTTGAATTATTCACAACAACTGTTACATACTATTTGTTACCTATCATTCAAACCATTTGTGTTTCCGATGATTAACGTAGTTGTGAAGAGAAGTATAAAATGAGCTCTAACATGAAAATAAAGCGTATATGGAACCATGTCCATGTAAGATATTTAATTCCTCTATGTGTGAGGAATGTTTCCTGAAAGTTTGGGGGTACCATTTTGTTATACCCTGTGTGACACAGTGAGCTTGCAGTTCGCAAATATTTCCTCGTGCAAAATTGATCACGCAACTATCTATTCTCCCCACACTTGTTTGACGATCATCTGCTTCTTCATATCGGAAATACAAACTCAGTGAGGTGTACCGTAATCCCTTTTTCTCCTTGTGAATGATCACGTGTTTGCAAGTCACTAGAACGTCCTGCAAATTTTGCTTTCGGTAGTAAGGACTCTATGATATCCTTCAGTGCTTATGACCCCTGCCTGTCAATTAACACCGCCGGCTAAACCATTGCAGAATAATGTGCCTGCAATTATTTGTGTGGAACTAATGGAATCCCTTTGAATGTTTAAACTGTCCACAGTTCCGGAAATCACTAAGTCAATTCTGATGCCCGTACAGCTTCAAACGATACGTATGGAATCGATGTTGCAGGAAACAGTTGCAAATACTTTGTATGACAACAGCATCATAGTCAGAGGCCTTAGAAGAGAAACTGCCAACAAGAAATTAACACTGAACTTATGCACGAAGACAGCCTACGTCACTTAGTACGGGCCGCGCTCAACGCAAGTAAGATTGCCCGTTTCTCAGCAAATCTTATGTGGGGTCATATTTTTACTGCTTCCTTTCTGGTCAGTGTTACCTCCCATTAGAATATTGTATACTTTTTTTTCGGTTTACTGACAAGTAATCTATATTTTCTTGTCCATAGCTGTTCTGTTACTTACGGAGGGAAAAACGCTAGACAAGTACGAGTATGACTCACGCTCCAAAGATTCCGTACACATTTAATTACCCAGAATGAGATTTGCACTCTGCAGCGGAGTGTGCGCTGATATGAAACTTCCTGGCAGATTAAAACTGTGTGACCGACCGAGACTCGAACTTGGGACCTTTGCCTTTCGCGAGCAAGTGCTCTACCATCTGAGCTACCGAAGCACGACTGACGCCCGCTACTCACATATTTACTTCTGCCAGTATCTCGTCTCCTACCTTCCAAACTTTACAGAAGCTCTCCTGCGAATCTTGCAGAACTAGCACTCCTGAAAGAAAGGATACTGCGGAGACATGGCTTAGCCACAGCCTGGGGGATGTTTCCAGAATGAGATTTGCACTCTTCAGCGGAGTGTGCGCTGATATGAAACTTCCTGGCAGATTAAAACTGTGTGCCCGACCGAGACTCGAACTCGAGACCTTTGCCTTTCGCGGGCAAGTGCTCTACCATCTACGAGATACTGGCAGAAGTAATGCTGTGAGTATCGGGCGTGAGTCGTGCTTCGGTAGCTCAGATGGTAGAGCACTTGCCCGCGAAAGGCGAAGGTACCGAGTTCGAGTCTCGGTCGGGCACACAGTTTTAATCTGCGAGGAAGTTTCACATTTAATTATCTATATAGATATTTCATCCATGCCGGGAATCGAGAATAGCGGTGATTTTTGTCTGCTATCGATGTCGATACTAAAAAGTTTTCGATCACGGGAATTCCTAGACTTTCGGTATTATTTTTATGTGAAATTCCAAGTTTAAATTTATTGTGTGATTTCCCATTTTTTATAATTTTGGACTATATTAACGTGAATGCCATCTGGGAGGTTTAAATGCGTTGACTTCGTCTGTACTCACCCGTGTTGTGATTACTACTAAGATTTGGCGGAAGTTTCCAGAGAACAAACTGGCACAGCCGGCCATAGCCCTATTGCATCTGTCGAATGGGGAATAATTCAACGGATATTTTACGGGATATCTGAACCTAGAACCTCAACCTAAACTATGGAGGTGCAGTACCAGATCAGTTACCACTATTAGTTTCCTTTGAAACGTTACTGATGCTGTACGTGTCGTAGCCATAGACTGTCAGGGGATGTTTGTGCGTAGAATGAGATGTTCGTAAAGGAGCTGTGATGGTAATGCCAGCTTGGCGCAGTAATGAGGCGGTGTTAGGCAAGTCATCACTAGATGGCAAAGATATCATCTTCAGATGGCAGAGGAATTCACTTGACCATATTTCAGCCAATTAGCACGAAATATTTGTAAAATATATAGACAAACTTCCTCCTGAATCACTCTACTTCTGCAAACCAAGAAAAAGTCTCTGCAGTAGCTACCTGACGTATTTAACGGATTACGAATGAAATTTTATGTGATGTATTTAAATATAAGTTTTCCGATTTTTTCCTCAACTTCTGCTGTGAAAACTTGTTTCTTGTCTAATTTCATTATTCCGAGTCAACGGGAAGTTCTGTACAGGTTCTGATGAGAGAATATGCGAGTGTCAAAAAATAGCTGTATCTTTTGATTGCAATGACTTTAAAGCTATATTTTTTACACGGCCAGCAGACCGCATACTTGAATGTATTACATAAATTTCACCTTAATACGTCTACCGGTTCTTGAGGAAAAGGGATCTTAACGGTCGGACAGACAGACACGCGGACAGACGGACAACAAAGTGGTATTATAGAGGTTCCTTTTTTCCGACTGAGATACGGAACTGTAAAAACACTGTTCCACTGGTTCTGCACAAGGAAGACACATCATTGTCAGTTGTAACACTACACGGCAGGACAGACATCTTTAAGACAGATTACCGGATTTCCAGGTGCGCATATTTACTACATATTGAATTGCAAATCACGTAGTATGTAGATTCATAAAAGCTTATATTCTCAAACATTTCCTGGTTGATTTTTACAATGAAAGCAGCAGGAAACTAGGTAATTTTGCATACTTCGCTCCACTGATGCTGTGTGGGACAATTTTCATCGGTAATTCCAAGACACTAAGAACTTATCGCACAGAAACGTGTAGTGAGAATAATACGAGGGATATTCGGAAAGAAAGTTCCAATTGGACGCGGACTGGAAACCACTGTTAAAATCCAAAACGTTTTGTTTGCACTATTTAGCTACACTTTACAGCTGTTTCTCTACAGAGTCGCCCCTCCGACTTAAACATCTGTCGTAGCTGTGTGCCAACTTTAAAAAGTCCTCGTCGTACAAGGCATGCACCTGTGCTTTTCACCAGTTCTCTATGCTCGTCTGCATGTGGTCGCCTGTGCCAAATTGTTGTCTTCTTACCCAGGAGCATCTTCATTGTCCCTAGGGAATGCGGCCGAGAACTGTTATGAAGAACGAAACGCGCGACAGTTATGTTATGTGACCTGCACGACATCAGGCGTAGTCTCCCAACAGGTCCTCATACGTGGCAGGGGACACTATTTTCTAGGCATCTTTACGTGCTCACTGAGCCCTCAGAAATGAAAAGAGCGACGTGCCGCGATCGGTGGGCATATTAGAGACACCACCCAACACATCCAGGCGAAACTTCATTGATTTTCCCAGTAGCTTCCATTTCAAGACCAATCGGATCTTACTTTTCGAATAGCTCTCGTATTTCGTGACCATCCTCAACGCTCTGTAGCGAATTGTTTAAAACATTATGCATAGTAACAAAAGCAGCATAATACACTTACTCTCTTAAAATGTATCGTGAAGACTGAGACACATTTTCAGAATTATAGAAGCGTTCATGTACAGGTGGTCTCTCGTAAGAGTCGGTAGAGCACTTTCTCTGAGGTTTCGGCCAATACTTTTAATTTCGTGTTTTCAATATGCAACTGAAGTCGGCTCAAACGATACTGATTACCGAGGCTTTCACATGGAGCCCAGTGTCGATGGAAGGCATCGGTTTGTTTCCCATTACAAACATAATTATTTTTCGAGAAGAACGTTACGTGTAGAACAGTTCCAGATTATACAAGTTGCATTTTTAGGGTTTCATACCTCTATTGGTAAAAACGGAACATTTATAGCAACACTTTCTTGTCTGTCTGCCGGCCGCGGTGGTCTAGCGGTTCTAGGCGCTCAGTCCGGAACCGCGCGACTGCTACCGTCGCGGGTTCGAATCCTGCCTCGGGCATGGATGTGTGTGATGCCCTTAGGTTAGTTAGGTTTAAGTAGTTCTAAGTTCTAGGGGACTGATGACCACAGCAGTAAAGTCCCATAGTTCTCAGAGCCATTTGAACCATTTTTTTTCTTGTCTGCCTGTCCAACTCTTGGTTCCCCCTTTTTTTTCAGGAATGGGTGGAGGTGTTAATTTGAAATTCGTCACATACTAAGTCCAGCGTTCCCTTGGCGGTGTAAAACATTTAAATTTATTGGTCGGTCCGTTTATATAACACATTTTGATACTCGCATTATCGCTCGTCAACACCTATAGTGTACTTTCCGAAGTGCTACAACCATAGAAGTTACTAAGAAATAACCTTTCGTAACAATTAAATGAAAAAATCCAAAACCTGTTAACTAGTAATTTAAAGTCATATGTTGCCTTTTGTTGTCGTTCTGTCTCTCTGTGTGTCTGGTAAGAGCAGTTTTCCTCTCGAATGGTCTGTGCTATCAAGTAGAAATTAGTGTAAGATACTAAGGTCTACAGTCACTTAGCTGTATAAATAGTTTAGGCTAAGCTTTAAATCCATGCAATCAAAGGATGAAGCCATAAATGGCATAAATTTTGATTCTTGCAAACTCACCCATCCGAAGTTATAGATGAACTGTTTATATACAGGGTGATTATAATTAAAGTTGGACTTTCAAAACGCTGTAGAAATAACACCACTGATCAGAATGAAGTCAAATTGAAAGGGAATATTATCGGAGAAGGGGGAAAACGTATGGAAGAAGCAAAAAAGATAGTGCGAAAATTGACCAATAGATGTGTCAGAATACGTAAATGAAAACACCTGTCATGCGCACGACCCACTGAAGTCGGTATAAACTCGCCAGGTGCACGGCTTTTCCTCCTAACGCGTCTGCGACGTACACCATGACAGTCTCAGTGTAGGATCGTGCTCTGCTTGTAAAGCTGTATTACGAGAACGATGTCGGTGCACACGTCGCTCTGCAGAAGTTCCGGACACTGAAGGGTCTGAAAAAAGACGTTTGTCCGATGACTGCCGTGGGTTTGGAGAAAATGATTCCGAAATTCGAAAAGACGGGTTCTTTTGGTGTGAAACCTTGTAGATGGAGGGAACGAATTGATTTGACTTCAGTGGAAAAAATGGCTCTGAGCACTATGGGATTTCACATCTGAGCTCATCAGTCCCCTAGAACTTAGAACTACTTAAACCTAACTAACCTAAGGACATCACACACAAGCATACCCGAGACAGAAATCGAACCTGCGACCGTAGCGGTTGCGTGTTTCCAGACTGAAGCGCCTAGAACCGCTCGGCCACACCGGCCGGCACTTCAGTGGAAGCAGCGTCAAAAGCAATGTAGGAGGAGACGAGAGTTGGTGTTCAAACATGTAGAGTACGGAGAACATTGTCCGAACAGTGGGCATACCAGTGAGGACGATGCGTTTTCTACGAAACATCCTTCTTTGCTGTCCATTCAAAATTACACATGTGCACGAGTTGCTTCCTGTTGACCTGCCAGTAAGAGGCGCCTTTGCTTTAGAATTTCTTGCTCGCATGGAAGTGGACTGTAGTGTCGGTAGCTGGACCGACACCGTGATGTGGATTGCTGAAAAGGAATGCTAAACTAACGCTGTGGCCGATAGTGCACGAACGGCAATAAGCATACGGGCGTGAAGTCTGGAACATAAAAACTTATGAATGAATAAGAAGAAAAGTATGTAGATGCTTTTTACTTAACTTTTAATAATTCCTTGGAATACATCTCTCTTGAATACTCGTAAGCTATAGGCACTGATACAAATGGCTCCTTGTTAGTTCGTAGCCATTAACTTTGCTGATGGCTATTCTGTCTCTCGGCTAATGAGAGAGAAAGGCTTCGTACAACTGGGCGATAGCTAGGTTCGCGTACAACTGGGCGGTAGCTTGGTTCTCGTACAACTGGGGTCGAGTCCACTCTCGTATCACGAGACCTGCCTAGGTGGTGGCGCTAGGTCTGCGATCACAGTGGCGACACGCGGGTCCGACATGTACTACATGGACCGCGGCCGATTTAAGCTACCACCTAGCCAGTGTGGTGTCTGGCGGTGACACCACATTCCTCCCCCGCAAATCGGCGAACGGTCGTGAGATAAGGCTTCCGCCCGCCGTGGGGAGGACCACATGTTGACGTATGCGATGAGGTGGGGAGCCTAACAACAGGCGAGGCTGTGCCACCCGCACCCGGCCATCCGGTCCGAGGGGAGCTAGGAAACGCCTGCAAAACTAGTCCAGGGTGCACGCCAACATGCGGTGTAGGCGCCCGTAAAGAAACATGAGGGGCCGAAGTGTCGACCTCCATTGCGTCGGGGTAGCCGACGCGCGATGACGTCACGTGGTCCGGAGCGGGCGGGAGTTCCATGGCGGCGGACAGCTGGTCACGGGAAGCGATCGGCGGCGCGTGACCCTGGGAGGCGCCTGGCGGCTGCAACGAAGCGTCGAATGCGGTCGGCGCCGGCGGCGGCGGCTGCTGCTGCTGCTGCTGCGGCGGCGGCGGCGCGTCGCCATGGGGCAAAATGGAAGGCATCGTCGGTAACACCTGGGGATGAGGCGAGCCAGTAGATGGGTCCCCAGGGCGCTGACCGGACGGCACCGTCGCTGAAAGCAGACGGGGAGCGGCAGAACCCGAGCGACGACAGAGGCGCAGCTGATTGAGATGCCGACGCACCTCACCAGAGGCCCCCAAAACCAAATACATCGCGCGGCCGAGGCAGCGAAGAATGCGCCCTGGGAGCCAACGCCGTGAACCTCGATAGGTGCGATAAAATACAACGTCGCCTGGAGCAAAACCAGGAGTCTGCCGCTGCACAGGAACCTGATGCGGCGGATGCAGCAAAGACATCAAGGTGCGATGAGGACGACCGTGGAGCAACTCAGCCGGCGAGCGACCATCTCGGGGCTGAGAGCGATACGAAGACAAAAAGAGCAACAATGCGTCCTCCCGAGAATGCGACTCTTTCAATTTCAACATCTGTGACTTGAAAGTCCGGACCAAACGTTCAGCGGCACCGTTGGACTGAGGCGAAAACGGCGCGGATGTCAGATGTTGAATACCATTGGCCTGGCAGAATGACTGAAATTCTGCGGACATGAATTGTGGGCCATTGTCGGAAACAATAGTCTGCGGAAGACCCTCAATGCAAAAGATAGCAGACAACGCTTGTATGGTGGCGGAGGACGTCGTGGAAGACATCCGGACAACAAAAGGAAAATTACTGAAGGCATCGACCAGAACCAACCATCGAGCATTCCAGAATGGACCAGCAAAATCAATGTGCAAGCGTTGCCAAGGGGAAGTGGCTTTCGGCCACGCAAAGACTTTCCGCGGCGGTGCGGACTGTTGTTCGGCACACGCCGGGCACGAAGAACACATAGTCGTAATCGCAGCATCGATTCCGAACCAAGTACAGTGCTGACGAGCAAGTTGTTTCGTTCGCACTATACCCCAATGTCCATGATGAAGAAGCCGTAAAACAGAGGACTGTAACGAACGTGGGACCACGACTCTGGACTGATCATTATCAGAACGCAACAACAAAACACCACGTCGAACAAAAAGTCTCTCCTTGTGAGCAAAAAATCGGCGAACCAACGGATCCTCGATCCGAGACTTTGACAAAGGCCATTGCGTAGCAACAAAACGTAAAACAGTAGCAAGGACGGGGTCAGCAGCTGTGGCTGTAGCGACACGACGAAAATCAATCGGAAACGATTCGACCACTTCATCGGTTTCCGTATCAATGAACATGCAAGCAAGGTCGGAAGAATCGAATGCTTTATCCTCAGCAACAGGCAAACGGGACAACGCATCGGCGTTGCCGTGCTTAGCAGTGGACCGATACAAGATATCGTAGCGGTACTGCGAGAGGAAAATAGACCAGCGAATGAATTTCTGCGCTGTACGTGGAGGTACAGGCTTGGTCGGATGAAAAAGCGATGTCAAAGGTTTGTGGTCTGTGATGATGGTAAAGTGACGACCATACAAGAAATCATGGAACTTAGTAACACCAAACACGAGAGCCAAAGCTTCTTTCTCTATCTGTGAATAATTTCTTTGCGCAGACGAGAGCAATTTGGACGCAAAGGCAATAGGGCGATCATGTGAGCCAACTTTGTGCGCAAGCACAGCACCGATCCCGAAATCCGATGCATCTACCATCAACAAAAGGGGTTTCTGGGGATCGAAGGGCGTAAGGCAAGTATTAGAAAGCAACGCCGATTTCAACTGGCGAAAGGCGCGTTCACATTCCGGCGTCCAGACGAACGGAACACCTTTACGGCGTAAGCGATGAAGCGGAGCTGAAATGGAAGAGGCATTGCGCACATATTTATGGTAATAATTAATTTTACCCAACACACTCTGTAGCTGTTTCAGATTTTTAGGGGACGGCAAGTCTTGTATGGCACGGAGGTGCTCTGGACTCGGATGTATGCCTTGGGCATTAATGACATGTCCCAGGTATGGTAAGTCACGAGCAAAAAACACACATTTGTCCTTCCTCAAGCGAAGACCATTTTGCCGCAAGACCTGAAATAATGTTCGTAAATTCGCAAGATGATCTTCTTCTGTCTGTCCGGAGATCACTATATCGTCCAGATAGTTTGCCGCAGTAGGGACCGACGCACAAACAGTTTGTAAATATTGCTGAAACAAGGCAGGGGCGGATGCACACCCGAATGGCAGTCTTTTGAAGCGGTACAATCCAAGATGCGTGTTAACCACCAATACGCGCTGGGATTCGTCGTCCACCGGTATTTGCAAGTACGCATCGGCTAGGTCCAACTTTGAAAAATATTTTCCCGGGCACAGTTTAGCAAAAAGATCTTCCGGGCGGGGCAAAGGAAAAGTAGCAGTCACTAGCTGTGGATTCACTGTGGCCTTGAAGTCCACGCAAAGTCTCAATTTTCCGGAAGGTTTTGGCAAAATGACTAAGGGTGAGGCCCAGAGAGAAGCTTGCACACGTTCAATTACACCCTGTGATTCGAGATCGTGTAACGTTCTTGCGACCTCATCACGCAATGCGTGGGGAACATTGCGCGCCCTGAAAAATTTCGGTTGCGCGTTTACCTTCAGTTCTAAATGTGCTTCATAGTTTTTAGCGCAACCTAAGCCCGGTGCAAAAATGTCTGCAAATTCGTCACACAGCCGAGAAACACTGTCTGTAGGCACAGTCTGATTCACTGAGAGGACCTGATTTACAATAGACATGTTAAACAACTTAAATAAATCTAGACCAAACAAGTTCACTGCAGAAGAAGAACGAAGAACGTAAAACGACACAAGTTTTGGTTGTCCCTTGTATGTTGCAAGAAGGCTGCACTGTCCTAACACAGGAATTTTCTGTCCGGAATATGTAGTTAGCTTAACATTTGCGGCACGCAACGGAGGTGCGCCCAGTTGTTTGTACGTGTCGTGATTGAGCAATGAAACTGCAGCTCCGGTATCGAGCTGGAATGGTATCACTTTGCCTTCAAAGTCTAAGTCCACAAAAAGTTTATTGTCCTGCTGACGACAAGAGCGACTGTTTTGTGCAATTGGAACAGACACTGGTACAGAATCACTTGCTAATTGACGTGATTTCCGGCGACGTCGACGCACAGTTTTTGTGGGACGATCACTGTCACTGTTAGAGAAAGTGTCACTGGACGAAGTGGAATTAACGACATGAATGTCCATAGGCGAAGGTCCACAAGCCGGAGTGTCCTTGGTTCGATTCCGGCGCGAAGCAAAGGGCCTGGAACGATTGTGATTGTCTGATCTGAGCTTTTTCTGGCAAACACTTTGAACATGTCCTTTCTTATTGCAGAAAAAGCAAATAGCTTGGCGTGACGGGCAATGTTCACGCGAATGTCTAGTAGCACACCGCGGGCATGATTTCACTGCATTTGTGGGCCGGCGCGGCACACCTGGCTTAGCACGCGGCGGTCGCTGTGTGTCCGTGCGCGAGGCCCGGTTACCGGGCCGCGCAGCGCGTCCAGCGGGCCGGTTAATGTTACACACGGCTGGCGAAGTTTCAAAAGATTCCTGAGCACAGTCAAGTGTGTCCTGTCTATCCAATATGTCTATCACTTGTTGAAGGGAGGGATTAACTAGTTTCAAAATTTGCTCCCGTATGCGAACATCAGAAACGTTCTGTGCAATTGCATCACGCACCATTGTATCTGAATAAGAAAGACCACAGTCACATTCAAAGGCACAGTCCCTAGTAAGTCCTTGCAATGTTGCTACCCACTCCCTATTAGTTTGACCGGCCGTACGTTTTGTACGAAAAAACGTATACCGTTTTGCAACCACATTAACTGTTTCTTTGAAATAGGCATCTAATGCAGACAAAATTTCCTCGTAGGACAGAGTTGCTACGTCGCGCCGGGGAAACAATTTCACTATCACACGGTATGTGGACACACCGACACAAGAAAGCAAAAACGGCTGCCGCTCATTACCTGGAATTCTGTAGGCAGCCATGTGAAAGGCGAACTGACGAGACCACTCTTGCCAGGTCTCATCGGCTGCCACGTATGGTCGAAAGGGAGGTGCAACAGCGTTCAGTGGCAGCGGTAGCGAAGAAGCGGCGGCGGCCGCATCGGTGTGCAGCGCACGTTGACCCTGGACGAGCTGTCCAAGGGCATCCAGTAACGCCTGCGTCTGCTGATTCTGCAAGCGATAAAATTCGGACAGTACATCTGGAGAATGTGGCGAAGCCATGACACAAATAAATGTAAGCAATCAGAAATAAATGTAAGCAATCAGAAAAAGGTCCTTTTCCTTCGTCGCCAATAATTGTAGTGTCGGTAGCTGGACCGACACCGTGATGTGGGTTGCTGAAAAGGAATGCTAAACTAACGCTGTGGCCGATAGTGCACGAACGGCAATAAGCATACGGGCGTGAAGTCTGGAACATAAAAACTTATGAATGAATAAGAAGAAAAGTATGTAGATGCTTTTTACTTAACTTTTAATAATTCCTTGGAATACATCTCTCTTGAATACTCGTAAGCTATAGGCACTGATACAAATGGCTCCTTGTTAGTTCGTAGCCATTAACTTTGCTGATGGCTATTCTGTCTCTCGGCTAATGAGAGAGAAAGGCTTCGTACAACTGGGCGATAGCTAGGTTCGCGTACAACTGGGCGGTAGCTTGGTTCTCGTACAACTGGGGTCGAGTCCACTCTCGTATCACGAGACCTGCCTAGGTGGTGGCGCTAGGTCTGCGATCACAGTGGCGACACGCGGGTCCGACATGTACTACATGGACCGCGGCCGATTTAAGCTACCACCTAGCCAGTGTGGTGTCTGGCGGTGACACCACATGGACAATGATTGGCCACGGAAGATTTTGTGGACAGACGAAGCCCACTTCAATCTGACAGGATATGACAGTACACAGAATTGTAGAATGTGTGGAACGGAAAATCTACATGCAAATAGACCAGTACCACTACATCCTGAAAATGTCACTGTGTGGTGCGGGTTTACGGCATCAATTATCATAAGGCCATACTTTTTCGAAGAAACAGGTACTTCCGGTCGTGTTACCTGTACCGTCAATTGTAAGCACTACGAGTTTCTTTTTCCAACCACGTCATTCCAGCTCTCCAACAGCGTGGATAGGGTCATTCTTATGCAAGACGGCGCACCTACGCACATTGCAAATCCAGTTAAGCAGCTGCTGAAGCGCCATTTCGGAAGTTCTAGAATTATCAGTCACCATTTCCCTACAGCCTGGCCGTCCCAATCGCCTGATCTTAAACCGTGTGACTTCTGGCTGTGGGGCTATCTTAAAGCTGTTGTGTTCAGTGTTCTGATTGCAAACTTAGCTGCACTGAAGGCACCCATTGCACAACACATTCTGAACGTGATCCCGGAAACACTTCGATCACTTGCGGAACGTGCTGTTTCTCGATTTCAACTTGTTGCAGGAAACGGTGGACAGCATATTGAACATGTATTGTGCCAGTCACACGGAAATCAATAATCCAATTTGATTTTGATTCATGCTTTTTGTGCTGTTTTTGGCCTCGTGGCAGTTAAAAACCGATGTGAGTGATGCTTTTTATGTGGTTTTTGGCCTCAGGGCAATTAAAAACCAATTTTTCCCATACGATGGGATATGACCTTGCCGTGGTGGATGGACTTACGTAACTAACAGTACCACACCACACTGAGTAGTACAATTTGCTTAACGTCAAACGAACACCTTAGGCATCGTTGTATGATCCATTTGTCATATTTATTGACTACTATTAAATTATGATGGTCACGAGGGATTAGCTGTGCGGTCTAAGGCGCTGCACTCATGGGCTGTGCGGCTCGTCCTGGCGGAGGTTCGAGTCCTCCATCGGGCATGTGTATGTGTGTGTTTGTCCTTAGGATAATTTAGGTTAAGTAGTGTGTAAGCTTAGGGACTGATGACCTTAGCAGTTAAGTCTCATAAGATTTCACACACATTTGAACATTTGAAATTATGATGCTTACAGGACCATCTATTGCTACATTTTGTAACTATTTATTTTTCTTCTGCCATACAATTTCTCCCTTCTCCCACAATATTCCGTTGCAGTTTCAAGTCATTATGAGCAGTTATTTCTACGGCGGTTTGAAAGTTTAACTTTAATTATAATCACCCTGTACATGTCAGGCCTGGTGGGCTAGTGGTTAAGAGCTCTGGCTGGGTACCAAGTAGACGCTGGATGGCGGCTGGGTCGGACCACGGATTTTTCCACTTTTTATCTTGCCTTCACCTCTCAAAGATCTCAGGAGTCGTCAGAAACGACACGTGGTCCAGATTCCACGTTAAACTGCAAGTCCTCTTTCGTCGATTCGATAACAGGTGTAGGGCAGGGACTCGCAGGTCGCAGAAGATTTGCACTAGTCCATAAAGCCACACGCGATTGTTATTATCATCTACATACATAATTACGTTTTTCGCGGAACCCTCGAAGCGCAAGTGCCACTCGCAGTTGTTAGTTTGTTGATCGACGAGTATTAACACGGACAGTGACACACTAAGAGTAAGCAGTTCTTCACCAGCGATTGAGCAGCGCTGCTGCGTGGCAGGAGCAGTCAGCGTGGACCAGGCCGGTGCTGTCGCTGCTGGAGTACCTGTTATTCTTCGTGTTTCACTGTCCCTCTTAATACATATCGATAAAAGGAATATCACACTAGGCCGGGACCGCTCTATCGAATGAGCACGTAAGATAATGCCTTAGTCATGCAGAGAGAAAGTGTACAACCATAAAAGTATTTCACCACCTCCACATCTAATTACACTACTGGCCATTAAAATTGCTACACCAAGAAGAAATGCAGATGATAAACGGATATTCAATTAACAAATATATTATACTAGAACTGACATGTGATTACGTTTTCACGCAATTTGGGTCCATAGATATTGAGAAATCAGTACCCAGAACAACCACCTCTGGCCGTAATAACGGCCTTGATATGCCTGGGCATTGAGTCAAACCTTGGATGGCGTGTACAGGTATAGCTGCCCATGCAGCGTCAACACGATACCACAGCTCATCAAGAGTAGTGACTGGCGTATTGTGACGTCCCAGTTGCTCGGCCACCATTGACCAGACGTTTTCAGTTGGTGAGAGATATGGAGAATGTGCTGGCCAGGGCAGCAGTCGAACATTTCCTGTATACAGAATGGCCCGTACAGGACCTGCAACATGCGGTCGTGCATTATCCTGCTGAAATGTTTGGTTTGGCAGGGATCGAATGAAGGGTAGTGCCACGGGTCGTAACTCATCTGAAATGTAACGTCCACTGTTCAAAGTGCCGTCAATGTGAACAGGAGGTGACCGAGACGTGTGGTTAATGGCACCCCACACCGTTACCCCTGATGATACGCCAGTATGGAGTCGACGAATACATGCTTCCAATGTGCGTTCACCGCGATGTCGCCAAATACGGTCGCGACCATCATGATGCTGTAAACAGAACCTGGATTCATCCGAAAAAAATGACGTTTTGCCATTCGTGCACCCAGGTTCGTCGTTGAGTACACCATCGCAGGCGCTCTGTGATGCGGCGTCAAGGGTAACCGCAGCCATGGTCTCCGAGCTGGTAGTCCATGCTGCTGCAAACGTCGTCCAACTGTTCGTGCAGATGGTTGTAGTCTTGCAAACGCCCCATCTGTTGACTCAGGGATCGAAACGTCACTGCACGATACGTTACAGCCATGCGGATAAGATGCCTGTCATCTCGACTGCTATTGATACGGGGCCGCTGGGATCCAGCACGGCGTTCCGTATTACCGTCCTGAACCCACCGACTCCATATTCTGTTAACAGTCACTGGATCTCTAAAGCGAGCATCAGTGTAGCGATACGATAAACCGCAATCGTGATAGGCTACAATCCGACCTGAATCAAAGTCGGAAACATGATGGTACGCATTTCTCCTCCTTACACGAGACATCACAACAACGTTTCACCAGGCAACGCCAGTCAACTGCTGTTTGTGTATGAGAAATCGGTTGGAAACTCTCCTCATGTCAGCACAGCACGTTGTAGGTGTCGCCACTGGCGCCAACCTTGTGTGAAAGCCTGAAAAGCTAATCATTTGCATGTCACAGCATCTTCTTCCTGTCGATTAAATTTCGCGTCTGTAGCACGTCATCTTCGTGGTGCACAAATTATAATGGCCAGTAGTGTAAACACAATTACAGATAATGAAAGTTTCAGAAACAAACTGGTATTATTCCTATTCGAAAGCTCCTTCTACTGGATCGGTAAATTTCTTAACTGACGGTACCTGAGAGGCGACATGGTTACATTTAACAAATTCCTTTTTTTATCTAGATTTAAGAGACAGTACGTAATTAAGTAAATGTAGCCGTATTTTCACAAATAAAATGTGTGTTAATTGTAAACCTACTGATACGCTTCACGTCACAACGAACTGTCGGAGATATAATCCCACCACTCCCTTTTTCTTTTATATCTCTGCCTGTGTGGATGGTAATTAATTGTCAGAGTGACGTATACACTCTCGTCGCAGCGTGCATGTCAGAGGATCTCACGCAGAGGTTAAGGTTGGTCTTCGAAAAACTGTACACAAAATGGGAACGTGAACTTCACTGGTCACAGGAAGGCGGGTGGACAACAAAGTAATAAATGACCAAATGATTACAAGTAACAATTCACTTATCATGTTGAAAGGTGGCAAGTCTATCTGGGTTCGCCTTTCTTTCACTGTGATCATTCAGTTCACGAAGACATATGAAACGTGGGTACTTGTATCGCGTACTGACTATTTAGAACGACTGATAGTTATTGCGGATTAGTTTCATTAGTATCCTAATGCATGGAGTAATTAAAGGTAGCATGACTGCGTTTACGTTTTCTTGGCGAAACTGTGTTTACAGACGAAATAGGCGGCTTTTTTTGATGTCACTTCCTGCAACAATGATGTGCTTGGCCGCAGGTATGTGGAATGTGGTGGTCAAAGTGCACTGTCCTAGTTGCTCTAGATTTTTTATATCTTGTTTAAGTGAGTCACGACGGTCCGGAGTCTTGATAATTGATCCTGGTTTGTTTTTATGAATCTGCAGGTAGCAACCAGATAAATCCTGTGGACGTCTCAGCCGAGATCCGTTTCCAACGCGTGTGGAGAAAGAGTTTGTTGTTAGGCACGCCGACTGTTACGTCAAAGTTGGTGCCCTTGGGCACGTATTCCTTGTGACGGGTAGCGGTAGGACTGCAGGCTGTTCGGAGAGTGGAGAATTTTGTGTTTAGGGTATCGAAGCACTGAAACTTTATTATTGGTAGTATTAGCTTTTTGAGAGCGCTCCACATGGAGTGGTTTTGGAAAATCATACTCAAGAGAAGGAGAGAACATGCAAGCGGGCATAAGTCGTAAAAGGTGCTGGATGGTGTTACGGCCGAAGGCCACGATAGGCATGAGTATGAGGGTTCGGAACTTCAACGCAGAGGGCAAGACGGAGGTCCACCGTACTAGTTGACGCAATGGCAGCCGCATTACTGCCTCCAGGTGGTGTACGGTGAGCATTCCGCACCTCCGGCACATTAGGAATTTTTTATGCAGAAACAGAAGTACAACTTTATTCTGCTAATGCACTAACATGAGCTTGCATAATCAGTGCAATATGTACGTTGTACAGAAACCAGATGGCACTTATAAGAGTCGAGGGGCATGAAAGGGAAGCAGTGGTTGGGAAGGGAGTGAGACAGGGTTGTAGCCTCTCCCCGATGTTATTCAATCTGTATATTGAGCAGGAAGTATAGGAAACAAAAGAAAAATTCGGAGTAGGTATTAAAATTCATGGAGAAGAAGTAAAAACTTTGAGGTTCGCCGATGACATTGTAATTCTGTCAGAGACAGCAAAGGACTTGGAAGAGCAGTTGAACGGAATGGACAGTGTCTTGAAAGGAGAATATAAGATGAGCATCAACAAAAGCAAAACGAGGATAATGGAATGTAGTCAAATTAAATCGGGTGATGCTGAGGGAATAATATTAGGAAATGAGACATTTAAAGTAGTAAAGGAGTTTTGCTATTTAGGGAGTAAAATAACTGATGATGGTCGAAGTAGAGAGGATATAAAATGTAGACTGGCAATGGCAAGGAAATCGTTTCTGAATAAGAGAAATTTGTTAACATCGAGTTTAGATTTAAGTGTCAGGAAGTCGTTTCTGAAAGTATTTGTATGGAGCGTAGCCATGTATGGAAGTGAAACATGGACGATAACTAGTATGGACAAGAAGAGAAAAGAAGCTTTCGAAATGTGCTGCTACAGAAGAATGCTGAAGATAAGGTGGCTAGATCACGTAACTAATGAGGAGGTATTGAATAGGATTGGGGAGAAGAGAAGTTTGTGGCACAACTTGACTAGAAGAAGGATCGGTTGGTAGGACATGTTTTGAGGCATCAAGGGATCACAAATTTAGCATTGGAGGGCAGCGTGGAGGGTAAAAATCGTAGAGGGAGACCAATAGATGAATACACTAAGCAGATTCAGAAGGATGTAGGTTGCAGTAGGTACTGGGAGATGAAGAAGCTTGCACAGGATAGAATAGCATGGAGAGCTGCATCAAACCAGTCTCAGGACTGAAGACCACAACAACAACAACATGTACGTTGTTTTATATAATAGTTATGTTATGCTTGACTTTTTGATATAATAACCATAATCAGACCAGTATTACTATATGGGGCATTAATATGGAGAATAGATAAATACACGGAGAGAAAGATAAAAGTTTTTGGAACTAAAATCCTGCTAAATGTATTGAGGCCAACTTACAAGGAAGGAGAATGATGAAGAAAACTCACAGGCAGCTCAGAGAGCTATACAATGAACCAGATGTAGTTGCGGAAGCCAAGACAAGAAGACTAAGATGGGCCGGCCACGTCTATAGAAAAAATGTTCAAATGTGTGTGAATTTGTAAGGGACCACATTGCTGAGGTCTTCGGTCTTCTACTTAAACTAACTTTAACTTATGCTGAGAACAACACACACACACACACACACACACACACACACACACACACACACACATACACCCACACATGCCCGAGGGAGGATTTTAACTCCGGCGGGAAGTGCCGCGCAATCCGTGACATGGCGTCTCCAACTGCGCGGTTACTCCGAGCGGCACGGCTATGGAAGAGAGCAGGGGTCTTTACCCAGAGAAGTCTTAGAGAATAAGACGGAAGGACGAAGACCTCTAGGCAGGCCGAAAATGACATGATGAGACAAAATTGCCAAGGATCTTCAGGTACTGGGAGAAAGAGAAGAAGATTCCGAAGACAATATTGTGAAAGAGCTTACTTGAGGAGGCCAAAAATTGACTGCGGTTTGTGGGGCCAGGAGAATAAGAGTAAGAGTTACTGATATACTGTCGTCTTGACTTATTGACATACTGTAGTCCTCACGTTCATGACATATCGTTCCGTCATACGATACGATATAAGATGCATTTTGTCAAGATTCAGTGAACCGTGGAGCAGAAGATATGATGATAGCAACGTAGCTTCCAGAAACCGGTCCTCATAAGAGAGAGTATATAATAACGATATTGGCCGTTGGAAGTTGTACTTCTGTTTCTGCATTAATTTAAATCCCCCCCCCCCCCCCCCCCAGTTTGACAATGACAAGCACATCTCAGGAATTTTTAAGTTTTATTTTCACTTTCCTCAATGATGACTTTTAAACAGGAGCAGTCACAGTCCAATTTACAGAGCGAGGTGGCGCTGTGATTAGGACACTGGACTCGCATTCCGCAAGACGACGGTTCAAATATGCGTCCCACCATCTTCATTTAGATTGTCCGTGATTTCAGTAAATCATTTCAGGCAAATGCCGGGATGGTTCGTTTGAAAGAGCACGGCCGACTTCCTTCCCCATCCTTCACTAATCCGATGCGGCCGATGACCTCGCTATTTGGTCCCGTCCCACAATTCAGCAAACCAATCACGTCCAAGTTGCATTTGATGGTAGTTCGCAGCTTTGCAGTCAACAATTACTGTCAACTAATTAGTTTCAGTCATGTCGTGTTATATAGTTAATGTCAGAGTAGTATTCATTTTAAACACATTCCCCTGCTTTGTCAACACCGACAGAACACACAAGTCATTTCACTGTATAAGAATTGTGGATGTAACCGATCTCTTTTATGTCAGTTCATATCCAACGTCATTCTCTGTTGGTGCAGTAAATAGTCACTTAATATCTCATCTTTTATTTCAGACAATATTTTTACGTTATTCATTTATTGATTACATTCTTTGTGTGGGATCTGATAGGAATTATTTTGGAATATTATACATTTTATCAACAGCAGCTTCACTGCTAAGCGCCACAATCAGTCATCTGCATGGAAACTTCCCGTTGTCTAATATTTTACAGTTGCGTAACAGCAGGGTAATTGGGTGCTGTAAGATGTTCTGGGGTAGAACTTGGGTAGAGGTAAGCAACGTATCTTCCACCGAAACAGACTAGTTGTGACGTCAGTAACTAAAACGATAGTAGAAAGGGATTTAGAACGTCATAAGACTTAACAGCAACGTAACCACTCTCCTACAAAGTCAAAAAGCCTTTATTCCGAGCCTTTCTACCCGAAACTTCCCCCTTTTCCCAGAGCGTAATAAAGAACACAGAGTTATTTTAGCATGAACGGCTGGAAGACCCCGTAGGGTAGGTCCAGCCGCATAACTGGAAGGGATTTTCCTATTCTCTGCACCAGGAGGCATCTTTCCTTAGCGAAGCTTGTGAGCTGTGTGTGTAAGGGTCGCTGTTAGGTGTATATGATTGTAACAGTATGTGTGTAGTGTAGTGTCGTGTTCGTGGTGGTGTGATGACACAAGGGAGAGGGTGAAGCTCTTCACCGGCAGAAACCTACTTCTCTCGAAGAGCACCAATGGGCGCCCCGAGTTTAACGACCCCTTCCGGCGGACCATCAATAATTTCACATGCCCTCACATCATGAGACACTGCAGAGCGGTCTGGAATTTAACCATGACATTCTCGCAAAGTCTGGTGATCAGGGAGTTTACGCCAACACCACTCCTGTCCCCTCTGCCGTGAAGGCAAAGAGAAAATTTTCAACTTCTTATGGAGTACCGGGATGGTGACCCACCCACGTACAGTCCATGCGCGACCGTGTTTCAATTCTGACGGGCACCGCTGTATCCACCTCGGCACAGCCGTTGAGAACTACATACAAGCACCAAAACAGAAACAAAATACGAATTAAAATCAGACAGTGACAGTTGGCAACAGTATAAGGAGTATACAAACAAAACCAACAGACAGTAAACAGAATATAGACGTAGATGTAGACAGTGAAAGTGAAGCGTTTGGTTGTAATGAGTTCGGAAACGCCGAAAATCGGACACTGTGATGTACGCTGGCCACCTAAATACAACACGTATGGTATAACAAGATCCACAAAAACGAAAGTAGAACCACATAGTAATTTAACCTTCCGAATCTTACGCACGATACTGTCATCCTTTTCTATCACGAACCACAAAAACTATAATATAGTTACATAACTGGAATCATAATGTAGTTGTTACACAGGGTTGTCAGAAACAGTCTGAAAAGCTTCTACGGTGTTTCAGGGTAGGCTGTGCTGAGAAATAGTTGTTAAGAAGAAAATTCCATACGCTGCGCCGTTTTCGAGTTAATTACTAGGTCTACAACTTTGCTTCAGCCGTTTTTTCTTGAAGTTCGGGGCTTTATTGCGAAGAAGTTACAAAAAAATTAGGATTCATGGTATTGCCCATCGATGGTCACTACATTCTCCCTTAGCATTCTCCTATAGCATACGAATCCCCTGGTGGATGAACTGGGCGTCTTTTTTGGGGATCCATGAATACAGTCAACATTGCACTTGTTCATATGATCGGAAGTGCTGGTCAACCAGATTGTATGCCACTGATCAAAAAAGATGGTACTCTGAGAGCGCAACGTATGGAGAATACGGCGGGAGGGCTAGGACTTCTGATTTCAACGTTTCCGTGTGTATTTTGACGAGTATTGCGACATGGGTTTGAGCACTGACCTGCTGCAAAATTAACTTCATGTGTCTATCGCTGTGTTATGGCTGTTTGTGTTTCAATGCTGGGCTCGAACGTATCAATTGCTTTCTATAATGATGTCCTGTGACTGTCTTCGTCTGTTTCAGTAGCTACGAAAACGTCTTCCACCGCCATGCCGGTTTTCGACATCAAAATCACTGTTCTTAAGGCGTTGAAAACATTCTCTGTACGTTCTTCCACTAATAGTTCCCTCACCATTCGTCTTACCCAGCATTTTAAGAGCCACAGCTGCAGATTTCTTCATGTTAAAGAACAAAAATAAAACTTCCCGCAAATGGTGAGAAATGGGATCGCAAGTTGACGTACTTAATCGAGAATAGCTTTATGATGCAATCACAAATCGACTAATATTTTTATGGGATTATGTTTAGAAATGCCTAAGCTTATTGTATTACACCTATGACCAGCCATTCGAACCCCATTTGCCGCTACTGCCGTCTATTGCAAACGGTGGAAGCAAACTTGTAGACCTAATAGCATCGAAGTTAGCCGATGAGACTTGTGCCCAGGTGCAGTTAGCATCAATTTTTGTCATAGCGTACATGACCGCGCAAGAGACTGTTCACCCTTTGTTCGGGACCGATCCTAACTACCGTCTCACTTCCAAATTTTATATCGTCTCCTTTTCAGTTTTTGGAAACCAATCCAGAAACAGTTTGGCGACACCATCTCTGGCGGACTGCTTGAATTTGCACGCGCCACGGCCTGATTGGCTACCTTCAGTGCCAGTTAGCTCGGAAACGGCACAACGTATCGAATATTTCTCCCAACAATTATTTCCCGGCACAATCTACCCTGAAACTTCTTCCGAAGCTTTCCATAGTGTTTCTGAGCAGCTTGCATACATAAAATAAACATGTTACGGGCCACGGAAGGTGCTGAATAAAACAAAATGAAACGCATATGGCACAAAACAGACATTCTTGTATTTGCATAGACGGATCACATTTCGATAAAAATAAAACTCGTTGGTCAGGCGGCGTATGAGTGCATTGTCCCAACTACTACGTCACTACACCCTGCTACGCTCGTCGAGAGAAAGTGCAAAGTAACACCGCGAGCCTCGGTCGGGACGGGAGCGACAGATGCTGGAGAATTATCGCCGTTCTTTCCAATAGCGCCCAGAGATGACTGCCGCCCCGGAGCCGAAGACAAAGTGCCAACGAAGTGTCCCGGGCGTCGTTCCGGCGTCGTGATCGCCGAATCATAAAGAAGTAAGGGCCAGAGCCGGCGCCGGGCTGGTGACGCAGGTGAAGCGGCCCTAAAGGCGGCGGCGCGTGCTTAGCAGGTCGTCGCACGCTAAGCCGCCGCCTTAACGACCACAATTCGCTCGCTAACCGGCGCCGGCCGTGTTTAGACATTCCCTCTGCGCGCGTAGTTAAGCTCGCTCCGCCGTTACTGTCCAGATGTTTACGCGCGCCGCATGCCGTTCCACGCCCCGTTTCACACCGGCTTCTGTTCTGACAGAGGCGCTGCGGAAATGAACAGAGTCAACTACAGCACGCCAAGGGAGGTCAATAAAGGGAGAGACTGCTAGAATGACGGTTACATGAGTCGTATTGTCCACCGTAACTGGCAACACGCTTGACTCAATTTTTTTTATATATACTTATGGCCGCAGACATGTTCCAACTTGTAATCTAACCGTCCCACATATTTCTATTAAATTTGTCTTAGTCTCTTCATTATTTTCGAAGGCTTCGAGAGACGTGAGATATACAAAAGAAAAACTTTTTACTTACCTTCGTTTTCTCTTGTTGTTGGCTCCTGTTCTTGCGTCTAGGGTACATTCTTGTCACTGAAGTTTTGATTGTAGGTTCCTGATCACTAAGTAACTGGTCAACATTTGCCTGGATATTTCTTGAATATTATTCTTTGTCACATTATTTAAAATCACACCGTTTTTGCAATTTCCAATTAATATTCCAAACAACATTGTTAGTGTCGATCATATAAATACGTCTGTCTCCATCAGAGGCATGCCCATTACCATTCACATTCTGCGGTACTCATGACTCACCAAAGAGTTTACAAAGTCAAAGAGATTACATCCTTATTGAAAAAAAAAACAGTCATCACCAACATATAACATTATTTTATAAATGAGTCTAAAAACAAATTTAATGATTAGTATTAGATTGTGCAATAAACAATATTATATTTAAGTGTGCCAGATATTTTGTAAGTTCAAATATTTCTAAAGGAAGAGTAATTTTAACTGTATGTACATAGTAATACCAAATTAATTTATTTTTATATATTTTAATCTGAAATATCACACATTGTATACAAAATAATATGAATTTTTTAAAATTAAACAGCAGAGATAATGTTCACCTGTATGGTGGCAGAATAAATGAAGGTCAGATTCGCACCTTACATGAGAGCTTTATATATCACAACGAGAAGGTGAATATGACACCTAATGTAATTCGGCCGTTATGAGCAAATTTTCCTACCAGTATATAATGCAAAAAGGGATGAAAGTAAGTTGATGGTAATTAACACACCATTCCTACATAATGCATGTCTTTGAGCGGAAGGTGGAACACGCGAGTCATTTGAGTTTGAGCCGGCCGAAGTGGCCGCGCGGTTCTGGCGCTGCAGTCTGGAACCGCGAGACGGCTACGGTCGCAGGTTCGAATCCTGCCTCGGGCATGGATGTGTGTGATGTCCTTAGGTTAGTTAGGTTTAACTAGTACTAAGTTCTAGGGACTAATGATCTCAGCAGTTGAGTCCCATAGTGCTCAGAGCCATTTGAACCATTTGAGTTTGAAAGCCAGAGGGACAACGGCAGACCTGAATGCGAGGTGCAGGGGTTACCACAGAAACCACTTAAAGGGGTGGCAGGCAGAAAGCCAACAACCTGGTCACGTGACTCAGGTGGGAAAAACACATGTAGCAGCACATCTGCAAAGGGACAGAGAAAGAGCTTTACAAAGCTGTGTTTCATAATTCCAAAGGGATATGAACAAAACCAGTTATGCATTCCAATCACATGTCCAGCGATTGTGACACATGTGATGGTTAATGTACTTTAGACGTCTAGAATGGGCGCAAAACGTCCGATTGGGGGTACGCACTAGGAAGGATAAAATATTGAAGTTTTGACGCAGTTTAATAGAAGGGACATTGCGATTGGTAGAGAGAGTTTCCACAAAATAAGACAAACGCTGCTATTGGCCGAAAAAGGCTGTGATGTGAAGAACGAATGAACTCAGGTGGGGGAGGCAGTTGAGCCATGAGTAAGACAAGAGAGAAATTTTCGTGGACTCTTCTCTGAACTGGTGTCAAGTGCAGAATGGAGCGCTTAACACTTTGTACGATGGAGAGAAGAAAATTGTGTGAACACTGCATTCACAGTGGCTGAAATCCAGCTACAAATTAGCTGTAGCAAGTTTAGAGCCAACTGTGGAGAAACGAACCAGCAAATTAGTTAACTGTTCTTACAAGAACTGAGAGGGCACTATAATATGCACTCTGCTCCAACCATGTGCGTGTGTACCGCCACACACAATGGCTAGGGCTGAGTACATGTTTCCTCGTATAACGAGAAACATAGGGAAAGTTTCTGATGGAAAGTTCAGTAAAGGTTTGATTAGTTTTATAGGAATTTCTGCGGGAGAGAGCGGCCTAGCAGACGGAAGCTCGTTGCAGCTTAAGGTAAATACTGCATGCAGAGGCATAAACTTTGTCGGTTCACCAGCTTGCGTTCACTGTAAACTCGGGCGGCCTTGGGTAATCTATCGCTCAGTTTGTCACATTACTAACCATCCACTTCAGACTTGATTGTCATCCTCAATAGTACAGAGCTTTGAACCGGAATCGGACGATTTTCGTAGTAGTGACCAACATCATAACGTATGTGTAGGAACAATTTTGTAAAGAAACTTCTAATTGAACTTTAATATTGTTGTGTTTAGGAATATTTCACTGTTTGATGTTGGCGAGGTGCGTTATCCCGACAACTGTTTTTATGTTGCCAAATTGAAAACTGTGTAAAAGCGTGTATTTTTTTGCCAAAAATTGCGGCATTAGACATGTCATTTTAACTTACACAGTTTATCTCAATCAAAGAATAATTAACCACGCTACACACCTGTACAAGAATCGATGGTATAAATGGTATCAGTTATTTCTATAAAAAAGGTAATGTTTGAGGAGGGTGTCCCATTACAAACTTCTGAAAGAAACTTCGGGATTTTTTTCCTGTGTAATCTCTAGCTTTACTACGGGGTGGTTCAAGTAAAACTAGCCAATGAAATATTTTGTGCACCTTAAGATATGCAATCCACCAACTTACATCACCTGCAGATGGTGTGGAAGTTGGGTTGCCTCTCTCGAGGTGAACGAAATATTTCACACGTCAGATTTGATTTGACCACCTGTGCAGGCCTTAAAATATGAGTAATCCCCTCAGGTTTCCAAGGTCCTCCATTTGATCCAATTCGATGTCAGTCTTACCTGCGCTAAGGCTTAAGAAGTGGAATTCCAAACTGAGCAACCTTATCTCAAGAAACATTTGGCAGGACATCCAGTGTGAATTTCAAAGTCAGACTATATCTTTCCTGTCAGGTAAATCTCACTGGTGTAGAATTCATAAGGACGAAATCGATATTGTCTGTAAAGATCCAGAACTTAAGTGGACCTCAAACTTTCGCCTATGAATTGTATCATCTGGCTACAGCTTTCAATAATGGTAGGAGGAGTGGAACGTATTTCAGTTGTTAAGTGGAAGGCAGCCTTTTATTTCACGTAGATCCTGGTTTCATCTTCAACGTATGGGGTTTAATCCGTACTGTAATGGCACTAACACGGCAGAAGGTGACCTCAGCAACATCCCCTTTGCATGTGCAAAATGGAAGAGCAACAGACAATCGTTACTCTAACAGTTATTTGGGCTGAATCTAAAGTTTTCCCGCGAAACTTTCTACTTTGTAGAGCAAACCAGCATGCAATGAAGGTTTTCTTATTTTTAGAGCGGGAGCTTATGAGCACAATGTTGAGCGCCCCACAACACATCATCATCTTAATTTTACAGGCAGCTAAGATATCTTTGTAGTAATAACACAGCACTGGAAGCTACGTCAACAATCGTTTCACGCTAATATGCATTTTATTTGTACAATTATTTATACTTAGGGATCGAAAATCGGATCGCTGTTATTCCTATGGCTTTTCAATTCGCTTCTTAAATTTGTGCTGCCAGAATAACTATCTTCGTCAAATTAACTTGCGAAACACGTGTAAGATACCCATGTAAGGCATGTATTTTTATATTTAACTTTGTGCTACAATGCAGTTTAAGTTGTTAATATTGTTACATATTTTATATATCTTTCCCTTAAAAGTAACCAAAACCTGTTTTTCAGTGTTCTACACACATATGTCAATCAATGTTAGGCTTAAGAAGCCCTTGTATCCTTATGTTCTCATCAAATCACTTTATGTTTTGTACTGCATGTTAGTTATTTTGCTTTTATCTGGCTAAACGGCAGTTCGATGTCGAACGCTAAGCACAATAAAACAAAACGGAAACAACCAAATCGATTTTAAAAGAGTGGTATCTCTACAGAGTTTATTTATTATTCCACTGCGATGCTGCATTCAAGACTATTATCCAAATATATCAGTTGTACAAAGTACAAATTATATGTTTGCTATTAACACATAGCGCATGTAGGAAAAAGAAGAGAAAATGCCAAGGACCGTTGCGAATATATTAACGACCCAAGACCATGAGAATCACGTAGGGACACCCAATACCAGGTAACACTTCTGGTACTTGAAAAATGTCAGTAAACATCTCAAAATACCAACTGTATTACGTCATAGTGAGACAGAGATTTTGAAATCAAAGGTTCAATTGTAGGACACTGAAGCAGATACAGATACACATGAAATTGTTTTCGAAAAGGATTCTGTCTTGAGAAAATACTTCTTCTTACTCACCCAGTGAAGTTTCACCATCATCAGTGGGTTACCTTTATTTTCTGTAGAATAACATGTAAAAAATCGTATGATGATTCACAGTGTGCAATTGTGTTCGCTCTACCATAACAGGCAGAAAAATATGTACGTACCTTACAACACCGTTCTGTTTTTCATGTAACTCTCATGCGCAATACTGCTAATATTTCGCTACCGTTTGCCATCTGCAACTAATCATAATTTCTCTACTATGCGTTTTTCATATTGACCAAAGATCTAAGGCTTTACATAAAACATCATACAATTCAAAAACTGGAGCATACGTTTTACCATAAAAATGTTTATTTTTCGACAGAAAATAAAGCAATTTATCCTGGAAACATCCATCATGCCGTGGCAAAGCCGTCTCTCCGTCCTTTCTTCCAGGAGTGCTACTTCTGCAAGTATCTCAGGAGAGCTTCTTTGAAGTTTGGAAAGTGGGAGACGAGGTACTGGCGGAAGTACAGCTATGCGGAGGGGTGGTGAGTCGTGCCTGGGTAGCTGAGTTGATAGAGCACTTGCCCGCAAAGGTCCCAAGATCGAGTCTCGGTCCGGCACACAGGTTTAATCTGCCAGGAAGTTTCAAAGTAATCCCTCGCTGATGAAATTTCACTGAAGCGCGTATGGGTGAAAATTAAAAACAATGTGTGAGCTCTAGGCAGAATCCTTTTGCAAGACGCATATAATGTGAACCAAACAGAAAGTATAAAGAGAGCATTAAACTCAAGATGACATCGTAGATCAAGATTAAGTAATGATAAGGATTTAACTCGAATTTAACAGACGACCAAAGTAAAACAAAGTGCGATATTGAGGTTCTGAAGAATAATGTTGCACATACGAAGTTATCTGAGGCGGCAGAAACTGCGATACGGAATAGCAAAACAGACAGTTCAGTTCAGGAGGAGTCGGCGTCTCTGAAAAGGCTAATAACAGACAAATACAGGACAAGGAAGACAGCTGGAAAAATACTTGTTTTCATCGGCGACAAAAGCTACGATAAAAATGTGTTCAGAAACGGAAAAGAAAATACAGCAATGTTAGTCACTTAGAAACAAAATGAGTAGGAATTGCGAAAAAACTCTAGTGACAAGTCTGACATGTTAAGAACAGTGTTCTGTGTACTTGTAAGTACATTATGTCGGACGTAAGTGAATTCGAAAGTACACTGGTGTGGTGGGTGCATCCGGAACGAGGGTAGCCGAAGCGATTGAAACTTCCAGAGGCACCGTATCGAAGATTTAAAACGCACACTGTTACCATTTGCCTCTCAAGACTCAATAATGGCGGAAGTTCATTGCTGATTCGGCCAGCTACATCGCGGTATTTCAAGTGCCCCAGGATTAAGTTGCAAGGTAGTGTTACTGCCAAGACGTAGGTGACCATTTCGACTGATCAGGTCCGTTCCTTCTAACAACGTTTGTTCCCCAGTTTTGATGATGTATTCCAAAAGGACTTGGCCCCTGTTAAAACAGCTTGAATCGTCCAGCTCTGGTTTCATGAGCACTAGAATGAATCCCCCGGTAACCAGTCACGAATTTCAGTATTACTGAGCCTTTGTGGTCTACTTTGGAGCGAAGGCTGCGCAATTGCTATCGAGCTGTATCATCATTACCTGAACTTGCCAATAATTTGCAAGAAGAATGTTATAAGATTCCTTTGAAAGCCATACAGCATCTGTATTTTTCCATTCTGAGACAACTAAAGGACTGTGAGGCGCCTCCCGCAGGAGGGTCGAGTCCTCCCTCGGGCAGGGGTGTGTTGCCCTTAGCGTAAGTTAGTTTTAGTTAGTTTAAGTAGTGTGTAAGCATAGGGACAGATGACCTCAGCAGTTTGGTCCCATAGGAACTTACCACAAATTTCCCAACTCTGTATATCACAGGTCACGGAATGTTTTCAATTCCAGCCAATGCTATTACAGATAGAGCTATTAAGGTACATAGTTCTAACCTTTCAGGAAATTTCAACAGCGCTCACACTCCGCCGCCAAATATTTATCGTGGAAACAACCGTTAGGCTGTTGATAAGCTATTTGGGCGCTGATGACCCCGCTGTTTAGCGCCCGTAAACCCCAAACACACACGATAAGCTATTTCTTCTCGATATTGTCTCCTGCCGCAGTGCTGGTGTAGATAACTACACGAGAGGGTTGCAGCAGGTGACAAGCAGGAGAGAGATGTTGACTAAATTGGAACTGTGAAGTTTCGGAGAAATATGTTGGGGTGGGGAGAGGGGGTGGCTTTCGTGAAACGAATTAGACAATGTCTGAGTCCCAACAACCACGTAAAGTTTTCATGTCTTTGGATGTTTTACGAATACTCTGTTATCGTAAGCACAATAACTACTGCTTTAATTATTAGGGTTATAACCACTTATAACTTGTGCAAAGACATATTCTTTAGTGTTAAGGTACAATACGCTTGCTAATCTATACAACGTTGAGGCCGATGTGTTCCCATGTACTTTATCCGTATCAGCAACATAAATACTAGTAAAAAACGTCGTAAACAAGTCTGGACCCATCTCAATGTAATACTCAGTATGAAAAGACTTTTATGTGTTACACCACAGCATGAACTAAATTAGAAAAGTTTTTTTGTTTTTCTCGGAGGCCATCCTTTTCCTTCTTCCGAATTCTGGCACTGATGAAACTTCACTAGGAACGTAGACATTAGCTCTCTTTCTTAACTTTGCTTCTGCTGTTTAAGAACTGATAATTACCTCGTCACAACTATGCGTTCGATGTCGTCAGATAGAGCAGAACAGTATGTAGAATGAGGTGTGTGGTACTTCCCGATGTTTTATAATGGCATTGTCCTTCCCATTGCTGCTCTGCGGCACAGTAGACAGCTTGTCAATCCCCCTTCGACGAAAATGCCGCTGCTGAATTCATTTCCATTCATTGTCCCTGAACCTGTTGTAAGGGTCCTTTGTGATAGAAAATACGTCGGGGCTTATTCTGACAGAATGCAGGGATTTTAATAAGTTAAGTCAAAACTCGTAAGCATCCCGGTGGCGTCGAGAGGACAGCTCGCTCAAGATAAAGGAGTTCTATGAGGGGGGAAGAGGGGAGGGGACGCTGAGGAGAGAGAGAGAGAACGAATAACTGGGAGCGGAGTGACGGGGAAAATGGAAATGCCTGAGTCGGGGCCGCCCGCCGAGGGAGGGGTTTCGGGGTGCTAAATTGGATAAGATGTCTCAGCACGCTGCCTCCGAGAGCTTTTTTTGCTCTCTTTTTCTCCTGACGAGACGAGAAGATCCTGGGAAATTGGCGAATGGCATCCTCGTCTGGCTTGGGTTTCTGCAAGTGCTGCCCACTGTCTACTTGAATCGCACAATACCTCGTCCCGAACTGAATGGAGAAAGAGGAAGAGGAAACGTACTTGTTAAAGGATGGGGAGGCAAAATAATGACTGGAATGTGAAAATGATAACATGAGGTCTCCAAAAGCGAGGGGGGGGGGGGGGGAGGGTTTTACAAGAGAGAAATGAAGGCAGTGTCTTGTACCTAGGAACACATGATGCTTCCTGGTCACTGTTTTATTCTAGCGACTATTTTAGAATCACATGAAGCAATACGCAGTACAGACAGCCGTAAGGAGTTCCCATCATTTTCTACTGCTTTTGTTGTTTTGAGACATGAGGTGGTGCGGAGATGTAAAAATTACTTCAAAGTAAGTAGTGCTGTATATTAAAGATATGTGGACTCCACTGTTAAATCTTCAGTTGCAGAGTTCCTTGGTGAGTAAAATCTGTTCTTCCATATAAAGACAATTCGTTGTGGAAAGTTGCTATCAAAAATATTGAAAAGTTTTTGATCGATTTACTTCAGATTTTTATACAATATTCTAATAACAGTTGGACTGCTATAGGCTACAACTTTTTAAATATATTTTTACACAAATAAAAAAAGAGTACACTATAGGGAGAAGTTCTTAGAAAAATGTCTCTAAATGTTTTTGATCTATTTCCTTCAAAATTTTAAACGATAGTCTACTAAACCTTCGGACAGACGTAGGCTGTTAAAACAAACTGCGATAAAGAAAATTTTACAATAAAATGAATACCCTTAGCTGCGTACAGGCGTTGATATAACTCAACAGGGACAGTTGAAAATGTGTGCCCCGACCGGGACTCGAAGCCGACATCTCCTCCTTACATGGCAGACGCTCTATCCATCTTCTCTTTCAATCTAATAATGTTCGCTTCCCTTCGTTGCATCTGCTCGGGGCGGACGTCGTAAGACACCCGTTTTAAGTTCGTCATTGATCGATTTACTCTGTTTCTTACAGAGGGCAGCTAATCCTCTGACCGAACACTCTGAGCTACCATGCCGGCATCCAGCTGAGCCACCGGGGACATAGAGGATAGTGCGACTGCAGGGACTTATCTCTGGCATGCCTCCCGTGAGACCCACATTCGCAACTTATTATCCCGCACTATATTCATAGTGCCCCTGCCCATCATACTCATTACTCGCGGCCTTACTGCCGATTCCCGCCAGAGTATATATATATATACTTTAAACCAGACACAAATATTACACAAAATTAAAATGGAGAAAACGACAGACTGGACACAACTTTCACGAAGAATCCGAGAGGCCATGAAACTAGCAGAAGCACCACGCACACGGAAACACCGTTGGTGGAACCACACATGTGACCAAGCTATTGACCAACGAATCAGTGCATGGAAAAAATTTAGTAGCCATAAATCCCAGGAGAATTGGATGAACTTCTTGAAAACACAGAAGCAATCAAGCAAAATCATTCGCAGTGATAAACGACAGTATGACAAACGGCGACTGACAGAGATCGAATCGGACTTAATGAAGAACAATACAAGAAACTTCTACAGAACGTTCAGAGAAAATATGACTGGATATCAAGCACCCAACTTGTGCTTCAGAAGACCGGATGGAACCCTAGAAACCAATACCAAAAACAATTGTGACATTCTGGCAAAGTACTTCGAAAAACTGCTCAACACGGACCCCCCTATGGAAGAAATGATGGCAGAAACGAGCACATACAATCCAGATAGTGAACCTCCAACTCTAGAAGAAGTTAAAGAAATAATCAAGTCACTCAAGAATCGTAGAGCACCAGGAGAAGATGGCATCATCGCGGAAATCTGGAAGTTACAAGACCCAGAACTCACCAAAGACATCCACAGGATCTTGGAAGACATCTGGAAGACCATGAAAATTCCTGACGACTGGAAAACTGCCCTGATACACCCACTACACAAAAAAGGTGACAAGACTGACCCGAACAACTACAGAGGAATATCCCTAGTACTGGTCACATACAAGATCCTCTCTAAAGCTTTACTGAACAAACTAGAATGCAAGACCGACCACTTGATTGGGGAATACTAAGCAGGCTTCCGCAAAGGGCGGTCTTGTGCAGAACAAATTTGGAACCAGAAAATGATTTTACAACACAAACAGAACCCGATCATATATATATATATATATATATATATATATATATATATATATATATATTTGAAGATGGTATCTGTTCTTTCGGATACCATCTTCACATATACAGGGTGCTACAAAAAGGTACGGCCAAACTTTCAGGAAACATTCCTCACACACAAATAAAGAAAAGATGTTATGTGGACATGTGTCCGGAAACGGTTAATTTCCATGTTAGAGCTCATTTTAGTTTCTTCCACCTACGCTCAATGGAGCACGTTACCATGATTTCATACGGGATACTCTACCTGAGCTACTAGAACATGTGCCTTTACAAGTACGACACAACATGTGGTTCATGCACGATGGAGCTCCTGCACATTTCAATCGAAGTATTCATACGCTTCTCAACAACAGATTCGGTGACCGATGGATTGATAGGGGCGGACCAATTCTATGGCCTCCACGCTCTCCTGACCTCAACCCTCTTGGCTTTCATTTATGGGGGCATTTGAAAGCTCTTGTCTACGCAACCCGGTACCAAATGTAGAGACTCTTCGTGCTCGAATTGTGGACGGCTGTGATACAATACACCATTCTCTAGGGCTGCATCAGCGCATCAGGGATTCCATGCGACGGAGGGTGGATGCATGTATCCTCGCTAACGGAGGACATTTTGAACATTTTCTGTAACAAAGTGTTTGAAGTCACGCTGGTACGTTCTGTTGCTGTGCGTTTCCATTCCAAGATTAATGTGATTTGAAGAGAAGTAATAAAATGAGCCCTAACATGGAAAGTAAGCGTTTCCGGACACATGTCCACATAACATACTTTCTTTCTTTGTGTATGAGGAATGTTTCCTGAAAGTTTGGCCGTATCTCTTTGTAACAGCCTGTATAAATAAAATTTTGTGCTATGCTGGGCTGTGAAATCTTGCGGTTTCGCTTTCTTTGTTGCAGTCAGTTTTAACTACGACAGGTGGGCTTCTAAGCTTTTTGACAAACTGTTTATCTCATATAATTATATTCTTTCTTTTTATATATTACCTTACACAAAAATCGAACGCAAAACTGTGTACTGTTTTGTGTTTTGTTTTCTTCTTCGCAGACGATATTTCAATAGAAAACAGGAAAGTTGTATTTATGATTACTGGTTTACCATTAGGATACTACAACGGAACCTGGATCATGCGAAATTTTGTAATCCATCCCCTTTGGAGAAATACTATCACTGTAGACTTGTTATACTGGAAAATGTCTATTGTACTGCTAATGCCTATGATCCCAACCGATTTAAGCCATTCATTTTAAGGGACGTCAGTTCGCAGTCAACGATGTAATCAATGCTCACGGATGCAGACGTAGGATAGGAGAGGGGAAAGGGAATATTGATAGAGAGGGATAGGGAGAAAATGGACATAGAGAGTGGAAATAATGAGATGGACAGAGAGGGAGGGAGAGGGATGCGGAGAGTGGTATTGGAGAGGAGGAAATGGATAGAGGGGGGGGGGGAGGGTGCGCTAGTTCTATAGATTTTTAAAACTTGTTTCACCACGTGTCGACGCTAAGCTCTGCATCAGTCGTGCGCCATCTTGTATCTAAACGGAATGTCATGTACCATGGAGCACGTCATATTTGAAGGTAAACTAATTTTCTTTAACGTCGTAAGCATTTTCCCTGTCTTGAAAATGGAAATTTATATTGGTTTTTCAATAGTTTCTGATTTAAAATATTTTTAACTTGTAAATAGTTTGTTATAACACTTTCTCTTAATTTGTATTGACTTGCTTATTACTAGAGCGTAGCAGAGTTATAATTTAGCACATATACTTCAATTACAGTATCTCAAAGGTTATACATATTGCAACATTTTTAAAACATTACAGAATATTTGTTATTACATACTTGACCACGTTGTACCTTGGAACAGTTTTTCACATTTGAACAAACCTTATTTTTTCGGAGTAATTACTGTGATTTCAGAAAAAGACTGCTTCACACATAAAGTGATTGCTATCATTTAAAAATCGAATAAGAATAAATATTAAACTTCTGTTACACGGCTAGCTAGAGGAAAAAGTCTGCTAAGTGTTCTAAACTACAGCACTCTCCATTGCGTATGCTGACAATGATGTCACTGAATAATCAGCCATACAAAGGAGGCATAAACTGTAAACATGAAATAACGGATAATAATATTCTTTTGTATGAGCTTACGGTTAACGATTACGATTGTGACTATTGAGACTGTCCAACTGTTGGAGGTGGGTATGAAATGTCTACTTCTTTAAAAAAATTATTTCATTTATATGCTGATTTCCTTAACAGGGCAAGATTAGGGCCATCACGGCCTATCCTACTTCTAACCAGGCATGACATTCATTACAATAAGAACGTTATTAGTTACACCTAATATAGTACATAGCATTCAGAAATTATTAGATTACAGGAAAACGACTGCTTACATTGGTATATGAGAAGCGCAACATGCAACATAACAACGCTACGTTTTGTTTATTTCTTTAATTTTTGGCACTCATAATCTCATGTTGATTTGTTTTATGTTAATTGGCCATGAAACCATCTATTAACTGTTGGTAATCATACAACAGGTGTTTTTGCTTCATCAAATCTATGTTCCATACCAAATCATGTTCGGCATAAAAGTTTGTAAACAACAGATCACTTCCGTGGAAATAAATTTCCATCTCTTTAACGTGTTCCCTAATCACAAAAATTGGTGATTAATTCATCACGTTTTCCTTGCCTTGGGGTGTGACAGGTAAAAGGAGTGGCGGTGAGTGGCAGTGTGCTGCAGTGCATTCGACGGCTGGTTTGCACAGCAAGCAGCTAATTTTTGGCAGTAGGGCATTGACCAATGTTGAATGGGATCTCGGTTTAGCACATTTGCAGTTGTAAGTCGTCTCAAATATGCAATTGCCTAGAATGTACGGTTTTTAGAAACTAAATCAACGTTGAAGTTGCTTGCACTACTATTCCAACGATCGTTGCAGTCAAGAAATGAGATACGTTGAACTGTGATTGCATCTTTAAATATGAGACGTGAAAATACTGTAAATTATTGATTGTTCAGTGCTTGCACGACTATGCTTCAGTTAAAAGATAAGAACATATTACTTTTATCACTGTAAAGTAACAGGAAGATCACTTTATATACGGGAAAGTTGTTCTTATTTAGTTAAGAACGATACATAGGCATGATGTATGTAACGGATATTACTTCAAAACTTATCATTTCCTTTATCCAATGTTGTCTTGATAAGTCATTTTCTTATAACTAATTGCGGTGCGAACGTATGTGCAGTAACAGTAATGTGACTTAAAAGATATATAAATGAAACCCTTTTAGCACGCAGACAAAGTGGTTAGTTAATTTCTAAATGCTATTACTTGTGTTCTGAAAAATAGCCCCCCAAGTACACGGGCAACTATTAAGGTCTTGCATGACTATTACGTTCTACCAAGAGTAATGTTACTGGAAAAACTAGAGAAACGATTTTATGCATACTTGACTCATGTTTTTCTCTGAAGCTATAAAACTCTTAATGATTTTGAGTGCAAATACTAAAACAGTTGTCAGTTTTCCCTCATTAAGACGAGCGACCGATCCCTTTAGCTATTAGTCTGGGTTTTTCAGATTGTAAAAACCTCAAGGTACTATGTTACTGACGCTCGTTCCAGTATGGAATACGAGCCCTGTGGTTTGATGGATATTTAAAAGTCATTTGAACGATGACTAAGACTGCAGCGTATGTATAAAGTTTTACAGGACGACCCAGCCTAACAACTGCCAAATACTGGGGAGTAAAACGGTTGCCTTATAATAATCCAGTGAATTATAGGCCACCTTTTAACATTTTTTAAACTAAAAAGACTATAAAAGCATTAGTAAAGGTCAACGGCTTGAGTGTTCAGCAGTAGCGATATTAATGCATACTTTTGAATCGGTAGTGAGCGTGTAGCATTACTTAAGTGTAAATGACGTGAGCACGACACTACACACGGAACTTGAAGTCTCATTCGCAAAAATGTTAGAATCATACGTCTGGCTTCCTAATAAAGCATATTCAGTATTGAAACTGAAAAACAAAGTGCAATTTCATATGATAGTGTTACAAATAATAAAGAGGCACTACATATAGGCAGATTTAAACTATGGGCAATGCTCCCAGAGATAGAGTGGAGAAACAAGGAGAAAGAGGAATGTGATAAAACATAATTAATGAAGAGAGGATAAAAAGAAGAGACGTCACTGATTGAGAAAGAAAAAGAGAAGGAAACCTAACAGGGGAAGGTGGGAGTATTTCCTTTGCTATTTAACACAGATAAAACGTGACATACACATATGGCGTGATTCAGCTGCCCATAACCATGAATTTTAAGCAACATGAACGCCTTGCAATGCCAGCTTAGAGATTTTCATATTCTCTCACTCGCTACTCGCAAGGCATTCGTCCCAAAGAAAAAAATGAACGCGACCTTCTATAATGAATTCTACTCTGCTTTTGTAAATGATGAAAGTCTATGTGAATGCAGCTTGCCGCTAACTTGGTGTAATGTTTTGTCTGTACAGAAGTGTATCTGTCGCCTTTATCGCTCTTTCCCTCTCACACATAAATCGGTACAATAAAGTCAGGGCTTCGTGTTTTCTAGTTAGGCTGATCCGTGAAAAGACAGAGAAACAATTATGCTAATGGAGGATTCTCTCACTCTCTCTCTCTCTCTCTCTCTCTCTCTCTCTCTGTCCTTTATCTGTGTACAGTTTAAATATATTATTTACGTGAAATCAGCCTAGTAGAATCTCTGGTGGAGCCCTTCGTCTTAATATTCAGCGGCTGGCTTGTTATAAAAGATCTTTACATTTGTTATTATTATTAAGCGCTGCATTCAGTTGGGAAAATCGATCGTTTGAACAATTCGTTCAGTTTACGACAGATCTAAAATTTCAGATGTGGACGAAGCCTTTTTGGACGGTTTCAAAAAAACTCAGAGATTGCAGGCTCTCTTCGTCACAGCTGAAACTTCCCAATTAATTACAGGGCCCAGACAATCATCAATGGTTCAGACAGAGAACTCATTCGTCATTCACTCTAGAATAAAATGGTCACAAACCTTATTTCTGAGGAAAATTGTATATTGAATCCATTTCCGTACATGTTCCGTTTTCTGTTGGTTCCAAGTCTCATGTAATTTTCTTTTACAGGTTTTTCTTTGTCTTTATCCATCACGCTAGCGGCACAAACTTTCCTAGCTCGCTTTAGCGCGAAGAAGAGTAAATAAATCTCCATTAGCAATCCGACAATCTTCCAACCGATACTTCCGAAGCTGTTCCTCTCTCTCTCTATATAATAACCATGGAGCATACATTTCTGTACCTCTGTTGTTCCAAAGAATAAACGTGATAGAAAAATACCTTGGCGTCGACGAGCTGTCGGCGCATATATTACTAGAAAATCTGATCAGATACTTTTCAAACGTAAATACATGTGGATGATTTGGTTGACCATTATTAATTATTGCGTGGTAGAGGGTAATTTTCCGTGGGGAGATTACAATGCCCCTCGCAGCGAGCGAAGTTTGTGAGCTCAATTTTGATTCACCGAACACACTTCGCGAGCTATCTATTAGCGTGGATAACCCGGAAGTGATGATTGTCAGTCCTCCGACTGAAAAAGAATATTATATTTGAGACAGACGAAGAAAAGAAATGTTGAAGACAGAAGAAATGAAGAGACCGGTATCGCGGCTGTATTGCTTTTACGTGCATCTAGGTGTTATATTTGCTGTGCACAACCAAGGAAGATGATCTTTCATGAACTGATGTCAGGGTCTACCCATTCGGGAACTTTCTTAAGCAGGGTAACCTTGGAAAACCTCTTAAGCCTAGACCCCCAGCCTACGGTACATAGAAGATAGGAAAGCCTATAGAAGAAAAAAAATATAATTTTGAAATAGATCTCTAAAGGAAAGACAGGGATCAATTTGCATCACGATTTGGAGAAGAGTGGTTTGTGCCTCTAGCAAAAAAAACGTTTTACAATAAATAACGTGAATCCTCGTTTTACAATCTTGCTCCTGGTACAATATCTTGCGGTGCTAAACTCCCCCGGGTCTTGCATGTCCCCGACGTCCACATTTGTAGTCGGTCTTCTACGCGGCCCCCTCTGTAGTTGATCTTCTACGCGGCCCACAATGGGAAGAGTAGAAGGAACAGGGATACTCGAATTCACAAAAATGACTCTGAGCGCTATGGGACTTAACTTCTAAGGTCATCAGTCCCCTAGAACTTAGAACTACTTAAACCTAACTAACCTAAGGACATCACACACAATCCATGCCCGAGGCAGGATTCGAACCTGCCATCGTAGCGGCCGCGCGGTTCCAGACTGTAGCGCCTTTAACCGCTTGGCCACCACGGCCGGCTCGAATTCACATGCAACATTCATTCCAAAAGAATTAGCAATGACCAAAAGGAGAACTCTTCCTGTAAGAGAACTGATTAGGCTGCACCGTCCAAGATTCTCCTTTTTGAAAGCAAAATCCTTATGGCTTCATGGATCCTTTTTGTTACGACGTACTTCAAGGAATTCAACCATTAACTAATGATGTTGCCAAAAGCACCATCCGATTTACTCCCTTTTGAATACTCCTTTTGACTTTGCCTCCCCACTTGTGCTTATAAGTCCAAAAGTTCTAACACATTTTCTATCACTGATTTGTTCTTCGTAATTTAAAGGATTCATGTAACTTACTATAGATTTTGGATTCAAATCATCGAATAATGGAAAGTGTAGTTCATTTTATACCAAGACATCATCCATATTTCCTTGATAAATCATATAATTTAGCTATACTCAAAACTTTTTATTCTAAATACATATATTTCTTCGCTTGAGTGCTGAAATGTAAAAGTTATTAGCATTGAGGAATGCGGATTCGCTTCTTTCAATTACTCTCTGATTCATACGGTGTTCATCCATGCTCATATATGGAAATGGGTTTTTCACACAAAATTCCCAAACGAACACGAACCATTAAATTACTACTGACTCTATGAATATTACTTTCCTTAATCATTCATTAATAAATTAAAAACTCTTAACTTCTAATTATAACACCTATTCCTTTTAGAGTTCAACATGAATCAGTTTATCCTCGCGTTTGGTGCGAGTCTCTTACAAAGCATATCTGTATCGTCTATATCGATTTTAATTCTCGCGCCGACGTCAACTGTTTTGCGCGGGAAACTATCTTTGCGGCGTTAACCGTCACTCACGATTCACTACCACAACACATCCCTTCACACGTTTACACATGTAAGCGTTCACATGAGATTATATATGAATATTCACTCGGAACCTCTTTTGATTATTCCGCGTCATTTGCGGGAAACATTTCATTCTTCTTGAAGGTCAGTTAGATCCTTAATCATTCTTGATGACATTAGCAATGCTAAAGTTCTATGTTCACCCAAACCACAGGTGAAGCCTATCTCCACTATCTTCTTTACAACACTCGATAATAATATTTAGTCACTATTTCTATACTCTATGTCACTGATTAACTATTTCAATTTAAAGGTTTCTATCACTACACACACAGTTTATTGTTATGTTTTTTACGAGCGTTCATTTCTGTCACTCGGAACACCACTCCTCCCTATCTTCTAATCTTCATTATACTTTTTTAAGTCGTTATGAGAAAATAACCCTTTTATTTTGTTCGATCCCGGGTATGCTAACAGATAAGCCCCCGGATTCGGAATTTGTAGGATAATGTATGGTCCAGTATATAGTAACTCCCATTTCTTTATACTTTTCTTTATTAGGATGATTTGGTATGTCGTTTAACTAGTACCTTCTCTCCGACATGGTATGTCTGTACCCTTTTGATTAATTTGTCATATCGTTGTTTTCTTTGATCAGCCTTTTTCGTCATATTTATGATAGCTTGTCTTATTTTTTCTTCCCAAGGCATCTCAGTTTCCTGAGTTTTGGGGATATGGTCAGTCCAGAAGTTTTCCTCTTTTGCTCCGAACATCAATTCACAAGGTGTATATCCAGTTGAGGAGTGGGGCATGTTATTGTATATCTGCTCAAACTCTTCCACATAATTTGCCCACGCAGTTTGCTTATTATGGCAATACGTCCTCATAAATCGATTGAATTCTCTAAAAATCCTCTCAACCAAATTGCCTTGTGGGTGGTAAAATGATGTTAGTATATGTTTCACACCGACTTGAGACAAAGTCTGCTTCCATCGGAGTCCCGTGAATATTTTAGCATTGTCTGTTATGATCGCCTTAGGTGTACCAACATGTGGAAGATAATCCCTTATCAATCTTAATACAATTACTTTGGCTGTAGCCGCCTTTATCGGGTATAGCTTTACGTATTTCGCACACACATCGAGAAATGCCAACACATATTTAACACCACCTCTTGAAGTAGGTAACGGTCCACACAGATCGCATGAAATTAATTCTTTTGGTTCTTGTACTAATATTGAGCATAATGGGTGCTTAGTCCCTTTTGAATCCGGCTTTGTTTTTTGACATATTATGCATCTCTTTAAAACCTCATGCACTCTGCGCTTTATGTTGGGAAAATAACAGTACCCACTTATTTTGTCTGCACATTTTGTCGTACCGAAATGTCCCCAGGTTAAATGAGTGAACCATACAAGTTTCTCTATTTCTGCCTCAGGTATACAAACACACCAACAGACTTTGTTTGGCCTTCCACAGTGGAAAAATAATACGCCATTTACCAGCTTGTAATAGTTTGCCATCTGATCCGAAGGTTGCTGTTGTAACCTTTGAATGACACTTCCCCATTGAGCATCCTTTTTCTGTAACTGGGCCATATGCACACACAAATTGACGTAGTACGTCTTAAATGGATTTTCCTGCAGCAGCAATACAGGGAATTCCGAGGAATTATTTACTTCAATCTCTTTTGTTAAACCCTGCGGTGACCTTGATAGAGCGTCAGCAATAATGTTTTGCTGCCCTGAGACATGTACGATCTTAAACTGGTATTGTTGCAGAGCGAGCGTCCATCTATCCAGCCTGGGGTGTAACAGTTTACACGTTTGTGAAAACGTTAATGATTGGTGATCACAATATATAATAGTCTTCGACCCATATAAATAATAGTGAAATTTTTTAAATCCCCAGACGACCGCAAGAGCCTCTAATTCTGTCGTCGTGTACGTTCGTTCACAGTTGAACAAAACACGACTAGCAAACGCAATAGGACGAAAAGGTAAGCTGTCCATCTCTCTTGCGTACTTGGAAAAGGCACACTCCAAGACCCACATTTGACGAATCTGTTGACAAGTAGAATTCCTCTTGCATGTCCGGATGGTACAAAAGCGGTGCATTTACTAATTGCTTCTTTATCTTTTCAAATGCTTCTTGACACTCTAATGTCCAGAGCCCGGGCACATCCTTCTTCAGCATACTACTTAGAGCTGCTGCATTCATGGCCTGATTCGTTACAAATCTTCTAAAAAATGAGGCAAGACCCATAAACCCTTTTAATTGCCTCCTATTTCTCGGTGTTGGAAACTTACTAATCGCAATTAGCTTCTCCTTGGTCGGTAAAATTCCCTTTGCGTCAACTATATGCCCCAGGAACTTGATTCTGTTTAGTGCAAAATGGGATTTCTGTAGGTTAGCAGTTATTCCCATGGTTTTGAACACGTCCAACACCCGACTCAGTAAGGTAATATGCTCCTCCCAGGTCTTCGATGCAATAAGCATATCATCAACAAATACTGTTATCCTGCTTCTTAGTTCTGGGCCTAGAGCATAATCTAGAGCTGCTATAAAGATTCCAGCACTAATGTTGAGTCCGAAAGGAACTACAGTAAATTGGTAACTTCTTCCGGCATAAACGAAAGCTGTATATTTCCTTGATAACTCATCCAGCTGGACCTGCCAATACGAACTCCGCAAATCGATGCTCGTCAAATATTGGACATCCTGGAACCGTTGTATCACTTCGTCTATGTTTTCCGGATGTGTTCTCACTGGAATTATGATTTTATTTATTTCCCTGGCGTCGAGTACCAGTCTCACAGTTCCATTTGCTTTTGGCACGACCAACAATGGGGAGCAGTATGGGCTTGTAGAGGGTTCGATCAAACCCCATTTCAACATGCGATCTATTTCTTTTTGAACTTGAGCCTTTAACCTCCAGGGAACAGGATAGAAAGTTCTACAATACGTTTCGTGTGGCTTAACGTAGAGATGGCATATGTATCCCTTAATAACTCCTGGCCTTTCGTCAAACACGTTTTCATACACTAATAATAATTCTTTGAGCTGCTTCTTCTGCTCTTCAATAATGCAGTCGGATTCATTTAACTTCTCATACACTAATTGACCGAAGTCTCCTTTGACTTGGAACTCATTATTTACGTGCTGTTTAGAATTTTGTGCAGTCCTGATTACTTGCACACTGATCCCACTATTATATTTTCTGGTAAGGCTTTCCTTTTTCAACAAGTCCAACTCAATTTCTTGATTATTTACATTTAACCAAATTTTTCCTGTTTTAAAATCTATTCTGCATCCGTATTGGCGTAGGCTGTCGACTCCTATAATGCAGTCTACCACCAAATTTTTTACAACAAGGAATGTGCTTAATATTGCTACATTTCCGATTTCTACACTAAGTAGTGACTGCACTTTTACATTAGCCGATCTAGCCCCAACGGCGCCTATTATTCTGCAATTTTGAACTGGAAAAATTGGTACTCGTCTTATATTTCTGATCTTGTTGAATAGAGCCTCCGAAATAATATTCGTGGTTGCAGCTGTGTCCAAAACCGCCACTATAGGTACAGTCTCCAAAATGACTTGCACTTCGGCTACTGCCACCCGTTCCTTATCCTCATCTTGGAGTTCTAAGTCCTCGGTCAATTCATCTGCCAGTAATCGTCCATCATTATACGTGAGCATGGGTACACATATCCTGTTGCCCCTCAACCAATTGTTGACCGCTCCTCCGGGGCACGAGTGGGTCCTTACAAGTTTGTTGGATTTTGATTCGCCTGGTGGTTGACATCGTCCGTCACTTCGGTAATTACCGGTTGATTCGTAGATGTCCGTCCCCACTGATGTTGGTTATTTGAATCTATTCCCCCCGGTTGATTCCACTTTCTATTACTGTTATTGTTCCAGGCTTGCGGTCTGAAATTCCTTTCGTTCCCCCATACGGGATTGTATCGTTTCCCATTCCTGTTGTTCCTTGGATAGCCCCTCGCAAGACTATTGCCGGTATTATTATTGAGATTTTGAGGGGTTTCTCCACTATTTATCGATCTCTGTGCGTTCCCTTGCCTACCATTTGGCGGAGGTTCTATCTCCCTATATTGGAATCTGTTGTTACGGGCTTTCTAGTTGCTCTCTTCTATTATGTCTATATGATATAACATCGTGAGGAACGACTCCAAGTCTTTATCGTTCCCGTAAATTAATTGATTCCGGATGTTAGTTGGTAATCTTGCTTTAAGTATGTTTATTATGTCTGGCAAAGGCATAGGTCTGTCCCAATATCTAGTTTTGTTTATATACTTTTCAAAATACTTCCTAAGGCTTCCTTTTGAAAAAGAGAAAAGCTCTGGGTAGAGCACCTCCTGCCTTAGGCGTTACTGTACCCATTCTGACCAGAATTTTGCTAAAAACGCTTTCTCAAAATCGTCATATGTCGAGCAAACAGAAGTCATGTCCGAGGCCCAGATCGCCCCCGAACCTTGTATATACCCAGTCACGAAACTGATTTTCTGCCACTCCGACCAATTTCTGGGTAGCACTCCTCTAAAACTTCGGATAAAAACAATCGGATGGACCCCCCCTTTTGTCAGTGTTAAAAATCTGGAATTGCCGATGCTTTATCATTTTTTCTTCGGCATGGCAAAGGCTTTCGTAATCTTCGTCAGATAAAACTTCACGCGAACAACTAGCTCGTGGCAATTTAATATTCGAGTTACTCACACAAGTCGGTATCGTGTGCGAATGTGCAGTAACTGGCTCTACAGACGCTGCCAACTTCTGCTGCTGGCCGGTATTCATTTGTTCTGAGCCTTGTTGTGAAACGCGTATCGACTCTTCTATCGTTTGTTTCCAATGCTCGAAATCAGCACCTAACTGCTGTCGCACTTCCTCAAGTCCTTTCGCAAACAAATTCTCTTCCTGTTTGCCGCATAGACTCTGGAATGCTGCTTTAACATTTTGCTCAACGTTTTCACACATTAGCCTTTTGTTTTCTAATGTGATTTCGGATAATTTACCCGTTAATACATTAATTTGGTGGTCTATAACGTCTTGGCGTTCGGTCAGATGTTCAACACTTTCCTTTAGGTTCGTCTGCGTACGTGCCAATTCAGGAAGTTGCGCAATTGCACATGACATGGCATCTTGCTTTTGTACTAATTGCGGAACCATTTCCACCTGTTCCCGTACGGTATCTATCTTAATAGCCACATACTCTTTCATTTCTACACGTACGCGTTGAGTAGATTGCTCACATTGAGCTTTAACCAATTCTACACTCCTGGAAATTGAAATAAGAACACCGTGAATTCATTGTCCCAGGAAGGGGAAACTTTATTGACACATTCCTGGGGTCAGATACATCACATGATCACACTGACAGACCCACAGGCACATAGACACAGGCAACAGAGCATGCACAATGTCGGCACTAGTACAGTGTATATCCACCTTTCGCAGCAATGCAGGCTGCTGGACGAAGCCTTTTTGGACGATTTCAAAAAAACTCAGAGATTGCAGGCTCTCTTCGTCCACATCTGAAATTTTAGATCTGTCGTAAACTGAACGAATTGTTCAAACGATCGATTTTCCCAACTGAATGCAGCGCTTAATAATAATAACAAATGTAAAGATCTTTTCTAGCAAGCCAGCCGCTGAATATTAAGACGAAGGGCTCCACCAGAGATTCTCCTAGGCTGATTTCACGTAAATAATATATTTAAACTGTACACAGATAAAGGACAGAGAGAGAGAGTGAGAGAGTGAGAGAATCCTCCATTAGCATAATTGTTTCTCTGTCTTTTCACGGATCAGCCTAACTAGAAAACACGAAGCCCTGACTTTATTGTACCGATTTATGTGTGAGAGGGAAAGAGCGATAAAGGCGACAGATACACTTCTGTACAGACAAAACATTACACCAAGTTAGCGGCAAGCTGCATTCACATAGACTTTCATCATTTACAAAAGCAGAGTAGAATTCATTATACTTCTTGTAGGAAATTTAATGTAGTTAACCTCTGTACTGTGGTACATTTTCGATGTAGGCCGTAGTTTTCGAACTATTCAAAACAAAAACATTAGGTTTCTTGCAAACTCTAATTTATTGAAATATCTTCACGGAAAGACACAAAATGCAAATGAAAACCTCAATAATTTAATGTCGATTAGATGCTCAAAAAGGACGTTCTATGGATTTTAACTACTGAAATAGGTGTCTATTATGCATTTTTATGTTACAATAACGGAAATAAGGGCAGAATTGAAGTGCTGAAGAGAGTTGGTTTTAGATCCTGGTGTGTTTACTACAAAAGCATTTTGCGCCATCGACGAGAACAGGGTCATGAGAGCTAACAGATCAGGGTCTTACCTGAAAATCAGACCAGGCAGATTCGAGAATGAGAGAAGAGAAACCTAGAGGATGAGAAGTATCAGTATGGAGGATTTTAAAACTGCGGTAAGCTTATTACATGTAGAAGTACTGGACATGCTCAGAGGATGCGACACCACTTCAGTCATGGAATGTTGGAAGTTGTAACAGACCGTGTCCTGTCATAAAATGTACCATATCTGTGCTTGGGGACGTATGATTCATTTCTAGAAGTTCTCTGATGTTTGCAAACCGAATGAAAAATGGTTCAAATGGCTCTGAGCACTATGGGACTCAACTGCTGTGGTCATAAGTCCCCTAGAACGTAGAACTACTTAAACCTAACTAGCCTAAGGACAGCACACAACACTCAGCCATCACGAGGTAGAGAAAATCCCTGATCCCGCCGGGAATCGAACCCGGGAACCCGGGCGTGGGAAGCGAGAACGCTACCGCACGACCACGAGATGCGGGCAAACCGAATGAATATCGAGTTTTTTTGTTCCTCTGTGCCATTCTCGCTACCATTCATGTAAAGTCCAGTCTAAAATTTAATTAATTAGTTATCTATGAACGTGCAATTTCTTGCACTTTATCTACGTTGTCTAGCAGCAAACTGTAAGTTTCGACCAAGGTATCATTCTGTGCTGTCAGATGACATGCTATCAGACTGACGAGAAGAGCTTTTGCTTGTCAAGTACTGTATGCTCTGTAACGCTATACGTATGTAGGCGAGTTCATCGCTGCCTAGAATTGGTACACGGTAAGGTGAATTAGTTTGTGGCACTCTGTGGGCCCAGGGCTGGAGAGCGCGTGGGGACCTGCCTGCCTGCTGTGGCCGCTCCAAGCGAACCAGGTGCGTAAGCAATGAACCGGATGTGCGTTAATCCCAGGACAGGGAATTTTGGCGACAGACGGTCCTTTCGGAGGACAGACAATGCTTCAAGAAATGACGGAGTGTCAGACAGTCTTAAAGATGGCAAAGGAACAGCTGTCTGAACTTTGACAATAAATCACATTTACATATTGAAGAGTATGTCATTACATATGTGATCTCACAAAAACGATTGACGTCCAATGACACAACAATATTTCTGTGTCTTTAAAACTACTGAAGTTAATATTTCACAGCGAATAAACATTTTCACAATGAACCTCTGAATTAACGTCTTTTAAACACTGTATGCGGTTTCAACATGGAATATTCCCCATCACAGCAATTGGTGAAAGCTCATTTGTATGTTATTTATTTATTCATGTATGACGTCTTTTATGTCTGCTTCGTAACACAAATCGATGTCAGAACTTCATATCAACCACAATTACACAGAAAATGGATACCTCATACTTTATCATATTTCATTTAATGAAATGTTTACTGTTTTGCCAGTAACTTTCTTTAAATGTTGACAGAAACTGCAATTAAAAACTGTGCTTATTTAAAATCGGTCAGTCACATGCATTATCGGACATCACAAATAAACAGAGAACGAAAAGATGCTTCTGACAATCAGGCCTACATAATTGTTAAAACAGATGACAATCATTTCTCATTTAACATGAGCGCACTTGTGCAATAATACTGCCTTATTCATGGATAAACCTGTTTTTATAGTTTTTGTGAATGATCTGAGTATCATCAATGTTTATAATATTTCTTTATTTAAATATTGTAATATTTTAATTTAGTGTGGAAGGTGGCGAAGACGAGTTGAATGATGTTTGTTTGAAGGTAAAAACGATGTGTTTGTGGTGGGAACGGCCTTCAAGCACTGGAAAGGCAGACAGTGGCGAAGCACTGTGGCGGTCATGCAGCACTCTTCGAGTGAAGAGCTCAAGGGAGACCTGCCTCCGATAATGAGCGTGATTCTGTTGTATAGCTGATTGATTCTAGCCGGTGAACGACGGCTGCCACACTTTAACTTCTGGAAGGATTTTATACTTCAGGAGGTCCAAATGTGCTCCAGAGTAGGACTCTAACTTTTGCCACTTCATTTACGGAACTGAGAAGAGACAGAGCATGAGTCACTGTTCTTTGCATCGTGTGTGATAATTTGTAAATCATCATGTGGAATTCTGAATTTTTCTGAGCTGGTGACTGCAGGGTTGTAAGTACAGGTTATCATTTGCAGCGATTTCGTTGTGGAGTATGAAAGCAGATATGTGCAGCTCGACCCTATGACCTATTGTTTTTAAACAGAGCCATCATAGCCAGAGTACCTAAAGTATGAGTAAGCGCAGGTAAAGACGCAACTGGTTTTCACCTATGGGAAGCTGTTTGGTAGAATAACTACAAAAGCAGTAGCGGTTAGGTAATGCCGCAGCTCCCATCATCCTTAGGAGAACCTCTCACTGCTTACGTTTCAGAGTGGGTCTGTGTCGTACCAGACGGAGCCGTTGAGACAAAGCACTTGCTGCATAGCCTACAATGGCAATCTATATTGCATCGTGTACAGCTTTACAGCTTGTCTTGGTATGCTGGAAAGTTTCGTCTGTCGTCCGGGAAAAAGTCCTAATTACGTTAAGCGATGGTAAGTTTGCATGGTAAGTTTCAGTAAGTAAACTGTATTTTGTTAAGAGATCTGGAGCCGGACTGTATGTTAGAAGAGACTGTTAACGCAAAGCAATTGCTGTCCGCGACGTACAAGAGAGCCTCTGGCTCTGTAGCGTACATCCTACGTGTAGGGGAGCTGAATAACAAGCGAACAGTACCAGGTCTGGGCAGGCCGGGAGTGTTTACGTTTCACGTGTCACTGGGAGAGGCAAGGTGGAAGCGAGAGGCAACGTGAGAGCACCCGCCAGAGTTAGGCAAAGAAACAGTCACGTGGTGAGCAGAGGATTTCTCAGACCTCAACGATAGCTGCGAGAACAGTAATGGCGTCTCATATAGGGTATTGATAATGAATTTAAGCGCTAGCAGTACCAAAAAGGGGGAAACACTCTTATGAAATTTTCGCTGGCAGTCCCATAGAGATTTTCCAGCCGCCTAACCAGAGAGGATTTTGTTAGTTTGCGCACAATGGCGTCTTCCCACCAAATGTATGAGAGTAGTATCTTAAGAAGGAGTTCTCAGACCGTGCGTTACGGCTGCCAGGGACATCGCGGCCTCACAGTAGGATTATCGTGGCGGTCTCATAAAAATAATAATCTGGTTTATTTAATTTCTGGGTAAAGGAGCAACGTGTGTGCTTAAAGTTAAATCTAGCGGGCCAGTAGCTAAATGTCGGTATTGTAGATGCCAATCGAATCCTACAACATTGTTTTAGTGAGTTAAAATCAGTTAGAAAATTAGTTTTCTCGACTGAAAATCGTTTTTAATTGTTACCTGTCATCTGTGATTTGTGCCTATGTCTCAGTATGGACAATTTTTTGAATGTGAGTGCAACTTCTTGTAAAGTAAAGAGTACCACGAATGCCTCCAATTCATACGAACGGTACTCACATTCAACCTTGGATAAACAACGCGATGCGTTATGCAGCTCTAAAGATATAAATAGACAAAAATGCAGGAACTACGACGAGAGTCACTTGAAGTTAGGTTTTAAGTCTGCTGTAATGCTGTTAGAAAAGAAGAAAAACCACCATGTGTCATTGGTTCCAAAGTCCTAGCTACTGAAGGCATGCTTTAAGTCACGGGAGTTTGGTAAAAAAACAACCTGAATACGTTTCCTAGAAGTTAACGTATTACGTAAAAAGTTAATAAAGAAATACCTGCTCTTATTCGTTATTTTAAAGTAAAGTTTACGTACCGCACACTTCGAGTAAGATGTCATGAGCGATTTTTTTTTTTTTTTCTTTTGAAGAGGTGGAGCCCCTCCACGCCCACACCGGCATGATGGCCAACACAAAAGGTCTACTGCCATCTCTGCATAAGGGTTAGTATTCACTAAAGTGAGGTGTCGCAGGATGTGGGTACTGCGATGTTTGCGTACGTCTGGTTAGGATTAACCATTAATACGCGCTCATCTGGAGATAGATTGGTCGAAATCTGACGAAGGGTAGCGGTTTGAAGGGCAGAGGAAAAAAAGTGCCAAGGCAAGAGCCAAGGGAAAAAAACCTCTGCGAAAGTTAGGTCGGGCGGTAAGAGCAGTAGCGGTTGTCTTGCTGCCTGCGATAGGTTGTGCAAGGATAGGCTTTGTTAGTAGTGGGTATCATGCGTGTCGATACCTTGACGTTGTGCGTTTGTGCTGCTCGGCGGCTGGCGCTGGGTGCTGGTACAGAGTCCTCGTTCAGCGTCCTGCAACCTGCAACAGTTATATTTGTTATCGGTCTTGTGTCCGATAGGTCATATACCGGAGGCACAGTGTGAGGGAGTGTTGGGAGATTGTTCGTGCGTCTGTGGGCGAGCTCGTCGGTGTCCCTGCTGTGGCCTGTTGGTCGGCTCTGATAGCAGCTGGTAGTTGCCAGTCAGTATTGCTGATATGCAGGGGCTTACCGACGTTTGTCGCTGTTTGCGTATGTTAGTTTACCATAGGTGGTTATGCCCTAGCTAGCAGTGTCTTTGGTCGCTTGTGTTTCCACCTGTGGTTGTGATCGTAGTTTCCCAGAGTGAGGATGAAAGGATTGTTCGAGTGTCTCGAGTTCCTGTATAGTCGTGTAGCGTGTTTCTTGAATACTTCCTTGAGGGTATCAAGGCGGTATTCATGGTGAAGATCCACGGTGCGTGTGTAGCGTGGAGCATTGCTAATGATTCGTAGCACTTTGTTCTGTATGATCTGCAGGCGGCGCAGTCGTGTGGGAGCTGCATATCCCCAGACGGGAGCTGCGTACGTCATCAGAGGTCTAATCAGTGTAGTGTATAAGGACCTCGACACCCTCCTATTCAGTGTGCTTTCCCTGTTGAGCATTGGGTAGAGCTGTTTGAGCCTCGCGTGCGCTCGGTTGGCAACGTATTCGATGTGGTCCCCCCATGTAAGTTTCCGGTCCAGCCAGACACCAAGGTATCTGACTTTCTCTCGGAAACGTATTGGGCGTGTATGTAGTGTTATCGGTCTACAGTGTTGGTGTTTGCGCAGTAGTTTCGGTCTGCGTGTGAACAGAACTGCTTCGCACTTGTCGACGTTTACTTTAATACGCCATCGCTCCAGCCAAGGCTCAGCTGTTCTGAGTGCTGTCTGTATTCGTGAGTTGATGTTCGACGGTTTCCAGTCTTGCGCGAGGATGGCTGTGTCATCCGCGTGTCGCTGGGTAGTCATTAATGTACAGGTTAAACAAGATGGGCCCCAGAATGCTTCCTTGGGGTACTCCAGCTTGGATACCGTGTTGTGTTGATTGTTTATCCTGCACGTTAGTGTTGAAACATCTGTTCGTGAGATATGAGTGTATGAGACGTACGAGTCCGTCTGGGAAACCAGCTTCGCTTAGTTTGCGTATGAGTCCGTTGTGCCAGAGACGATCGAAAGCCTTTTCGATGTCTAGGAACACGGCCCCTGTGGCTTTGTTCATGTTGTAGCCGTGTGTTATATGTTCGACTACACGGAGGAGTTGTTGTGTTGTCGAGTGGTGATTCCTAAAGCCGAATTGCTCCGGTCTTAGGGTGTCGTTGGCGATGCAATGCCTAGTGATACGTTTTAGTATTACCTTCTCAACAATCTTGCTGAGCGAGCACAGCAGACTGATGGGTCGGTAATTTTGTGGGAGGGAGTGGTCTTTCCCTGGCTTCCTGAACATCAGGACCTTGGCCGCCTTCCAAAAGTCAGGGAAGTGTTGGTGTGTCAGGATGGCATTCGTTAGGTCTGTGAGGTATTCTACGGCTTTATCCGTGAACTCCTGGAGGACACGGTTTTGAATGCCATCAGGCCCAGGGGCTTTTCTAGCGTTGGTGTGCTTGATAGCCCATGTGACTTCATTTGTGCTAGCACGTCTGATTACGTCGCGCGAGGGCTGGGCTACAAGTCGTGTAACCTCCTGGTCCGTTTCAAGTGTGAATGCTGGGTCTGAAGGAACCAGATTCGGCATGAAGGACGCTGCAAGTGTTGTGGCCATAAGCTCTGCCTTCTCCGTCGCGGAGTAGGCTGGGCCGTCTGGTCCTTGTAACGTGGGAATGTAATGTTTCTCCCTGGTGAAGTGTCTGGCCAGCTGCCACACACCAGGACGTGTGGTATCCAGCCGAGCGAGTCTCTGTCCCCATTGTTCGTTTCTGAATGTTTGGATTTTATTCCGTATTATGCCCTGGAGTCTGTTGACGTGCAGTTTATAGAACGGACGCCTGGTACGCTGCCAGTATCTCCTGAGGCGGTTCCTCATTGAGATAAGGCCCAGGATTTCCTGGGGCAGGGCCGTCGAGTGTTGTCTTGGTGTTGTAAATGGAATGGCGTCAGTCATTGCGTCTTGGACGGCAGTTGTGAGAGCCTCCACAGCCTCATCGATTTGCTGTGTGTTGTTAATTTCGTGGGTGTCAGGAATGCGACTATCAAGCGTTTCCTTGAACAGTGTCCAGTTCGCACGTTTGTAGTTAAGCATCCTGCGTGGTTCAATGTCCTGCAGTGTCTCTTCCATGTGCAGTATTACAGGCATGTGGTCTGAGTCCAGATCGTTTTCAACCGTTAGGTTGAGTGTGCATGTGATGCCCTTTATGAGGGCTATGTCTAACACGTCTGGCCTATGTCGGGCCTGTGTAGGCACGAACGTGGGAACGTCCGGCCCAAGTATAATGTAGTTTCGGCCTAGTGCGTGTTCGTACAGTTTCTTGCCGTTGGAGGTTCGTATTCGTGAGTTCCAATCGGGGTGTTTTGCGTTGAGGTCTCCAGCGGCTATTACCCGCGGTGCCATGTTGAGTACTGTGCTGATATCGCGTGTTACTATGTTTTTAGGAGGATTGTATAGCGATACCAGTGTGGTGTTGGCTCCGTTGAACTTGACCCTAACGGCCGTAGCCTCCAGTCTTTCAAGTGCTGGGAGCTCGATGTTCGTGTGGTCTATGTCTCTGTGTATAATGATTGCCGTGCCGCCTCCCCTCCTGCCATCCGTTCGGTCGGTACGATAGACGCAATAACCTGGGAGGTTTAGTTGTTTGCGAGGCGTAAGCAGTGTTTCGTTCACAAGAGCGATTCGGATACCCTTTCGCTCCATGAACGCGGCCATCTCGGCTTTTTTGTTTGCGATCCCGTTGGCATTCCAAAACAGGATCTGTGTGACTGTGTTTAAGTCTGCGTTTCGGGGCTGGTGTGGTGTATTATCCATGTAGTAGTGTAAAGAGCGGTGTGATAGTGGCTTGGAAGCTAGTCCAGTTGAGCGTACCCGACATGAACTGCATAAAGAGTTGTGAGACACACCCCATAATCTTCGTGACTATTTCGGTGGTCGTGCGTCCGGGGAATAATGTTTCCATTATTCTCTGGAATGTTGTTGTGATGTTGGTCATGTCGGCCTGGGAGTTGTTGGTCGTGTTAGCGGCCGCTTGTTCCAGTGTTGGCGTTTGGTGAGGGCTGGCCTGCGAGTCGGTTGTTCGTGTGGCAGTTGTGGGCGCCTGTGTATTTTCTGAGGTGAGTGGGTGTGTTATGTGGGTTGTTGAGTTGGTGTCCGGGATGTGTTCGTGGGTGTTGGTGTTCTGTTGACTGTGTACTTGTTGTGGTGCGGTCGTGTTCCTCGTGCTGCGGCTGTTTCTCCTTCTCCTCCTCCTCTGGCGCTGTGGTTGTCCCTGTGTGTGTGCGTTTTCTGTAGCCTGTGGTGGGCTGCAGTTCGCGATCTCAGGGGGTAGGGTGGTGTTGTTGCTTGTTTCGTGCGGTGTGCCCGGTGCGGGTGTGGTGTCATTTGTTGTGCATGTCTGTTGTGTGCCTGTTGCTGGGGGTGTTTGCTGAGCGTGTTCTGAGCTCTGGGGCTCCTCTGACCGTCCCGCGCTGCTGGGGCTGCCAGCGACCGCTCCAGCGAAGGATAATCCACTTCTTACTGGGCGCGGGGGCGGTTTTGGAACTGTGATGGCGGTTGGTTTCGCATGTTTGGCTATTTTGCGCCTCAGAGCTGCTTTGTATGCAATGCACCCTCTGTAGTTTGCCGGATGGGCAGCACCACAGTTGGCGCACTTGCGAGGTGCTGTATTGGGGAGTTTGCAGCGTTGGGTTGTGTGACCGCCAGCGCAAATGCGGCAGCGGGGTGCGAGACCGCATCTGATACCCGCGTGCGCATAGCGCTGGCAGTTGTGGCATTGTTGGGGGGTGCGCGGCGTGTTGTACACCTCTACATTAACGACCATGTGAAGAAATAATTTTAACTTCAGCAGGTCGCGGGATTTGGCCGTGTCGGCCAGCTCCGCCATGTAGTTATGCGACGGTCTCGCTGTGCCGAACTCTGACATCCGGTTTACCCGAATGCACTCCCACCCGAGAGCAGAGAGTTCGTTGTGTACCGTGTCGGTCGGGGTTCGTGAGTCTATCCCCTTAATCACGTACTGTTGTGTTTTTTCCAAGACTGTCCTGTACGTGAAGTGTTCTACCTTCCTTTCTTTGAGAAAGTCCAGTAGATTCGTGTAGTCTGCCTTGTTCGCCACGTACAGTGCGGCGTGTTCCCCGGTGAGCTTGGAGTAGTATGTTGTGGGGCTGTGCTTATTGTTAAATTCTCTGTTTAGGAGACTTAGGTCTCCATAGTTGTGAATGATGACCGGTGGGAAGCCGGTCGCGGTGTTGTTAGTGTTCTGCGTAGCTGCGTGTATGTTTGTGGTTGCTGCAGTCGCAGGGTTGTTTGTGTTGGTCCCTGTGTTGTTATTGTTTGTTCGCGGCGTGGATGGTGTTGGCAGCAGCGCTTGGCCGTTGCCTCGTGAGTTTGTGGGCTCACTTGTTTGTGTAGTTGGCTGCTGTTTGCGCCTTGGGCCGACCTGCTGCCACGGCCCGTCTTCATCAGTGTTTGTTGTGTCCTCTGTCGGCTCTGGAACCGGTTCCGTCGGTGCCTGGGCCGCCAGAGGTGAAATAGGAGGCATGTCCTGTTGTTCAGCAGGTGCCTGTGTGTGTGGTGTGGGTGTTTCTGTTCGTGTGTTTTGGCTGCCCATCAGCTCTGCGATCAGCTCCAGCTGTTCCGCGATATGCTGGTCCTTCAGGGCAACCTGCTCCTGGAAGGTGGACAGCGGGACGGAAATGATGGCGGGAGTAGCCGGCATTACCGCCTCTTGTGCTGCAGCTTTGCTGCGGGTGAGTGGTGGGGAAGCACAGGAAAGATCGGACATCTTTGCTGTTTCAGGAGTAATTATTTATTTGGATAGGGAAGGATGGAACACGACAATTTTGCTCTTTTTGAGGAGCGACAATAATGCTTTTTAGCGAAAGCGCTGTGTACCTTGTCATGAGCGAAGAGAGTTGCGAGTATTTATGTTCGGGTCAAGGGAGCTGTCGACCTTAAAAATTTTAAAACCACTGTCTTAAGAATATATATCTGTATTAAGAACACTGTACAAAAAACTTATCACCGCAGTGTGCACGTACAGATTTATCGTTTAGCCTTTACAGGTGGCGCTGCTCAACCATGCGCGCACTGCCTCTACGTGAGCTTAGGGAAGTACCAGTTAGTGAGATACACAGGGTGTTACAAAAAGTTGCGGCCAAACTTTCAGGAAACATTCCTCACACACAAATAAAGAAAAGATGTTATGTGGACATGTGTCCGGAAACGCTTACTTTCCATGTTAGAGCTCATTTTAGTTTCGTCAGTATGTACTGTACTTCCTCGATTCACCATCATGATTTCGTACGGGATACTCTACCTGTGCTGCTAGAACATGTGCCTTCACAAGTACGACACAACATGTGATTCATGCACGATGGAGCTCCTGCACATTTCAGTAGAAGTGTTCGTACGCTTCTCAACAACTGATTCGGTGACAGATGGATTGGTAGAGGTGGACCAATTCCATGGCCTCCACGCTCTCCTGATCTCAACCCTCTTGACTTTCATTTATGGGTGCATTTGAAAGCTCTTGTCTACGCAACCCCGGTACCAAATGTAGAGACTCTTCGTGCTCATATTGTGGACGACTGTGATACAATACGCCATTCTCTAGGGCTGCATCAGCGAATCAGGGATTCCATGCGACGGAGGGTGGATGCTTGTATCCTCGCTAACGGAGGACATTTTGAACATTTCCTATAACAAAGTGTTTGAAGTCACGCTGGTACGTTGTGTTGCTGTGTGTTTCCATTCAATGATTAATGTGATTTGACGAGAAGTAATAAAACGAGCTGTAACATGGAAAGTAAGCGTTTCCGGACACATGTCCACATAACATATTTTCTTTCTTTGTGTGTGAGGAATGTTTCCTGAAAGTTTGGCCGTACCTTTTTGTAATATCTTGTATATGTTTCAAATGGACGTTGTACGTAAACAGGAGTAAATATAATACGGTGACAGGGTGACATATCGTGTTTGCCTGTGCCCATGACCAGGAGATTCGTGAAGTTGCAGGATTTGTTGGTGTTTCGCGGTGGATTCTTCGGCGTGTCAACAAGCAGTCGTGTAATACACATTGCCACGAAACACGACGTCAGAATTTTGGTGGGGAAAAGATCCTGACTGAGAGGGACTGGAGACGCGTTTCACAGATACTGAATGAAAGTCGCATTCAAACCCGACAGGAATTGATGCAGACAGCATTACGTGTTAGCGAGAGGGACAGGGATTGGCATGCAATTACCCGTCATAGTGTGTCACCTCGCAAGAGCCAATTGCTCACACAGGCATATAAAACTGCGGGTCCACAATGGGCTACAAATCATAGAACGTGGAAGGTAGGTGAGTGGCAGAACGTGATGTTATTCGCCCTTCTATACACAAAGGGGCCTAGATGGAATCTGTGGCTCTTTTCTATCAGTCAAGCTCTTGCGCGATGGGACGTTGTTTGTGGCTACTTGTAACGTCCAGCAAGTAACTAACATCCAAACAGCTGGACCCTTCAGGGAATGTGCAACAGAAACTCCACAACACTGTGAACTACAGTAGAGATGATGTGACTTGCAGGGATCTAGCTGACATTCCCAGTGGAGAACTGAAAACAGAGTGGTCCGAAGAAGGCATCGTTGATGTGCAAAACATAATGTAAAGGGTGGGTGGCGGTATAGTGAAAACAGACGCCACTATCAACAGTCCGAAACTTTCGGAGCATGTCAAGGCAGGTTTTTTTCGCCTCAACATGTAGCGTTAGTTCCCCAATCCAATGCGCAAATGAGGTCAGGCCACTCACCAAGGAGTCGATTGTTCGTATCCTCCAAAGCGTGTAAATTACTTTGGGGTTCACCCTGTCTGGAGTAGGGACTGCAGTGTTTTCCTTGAAGAACAGAACATCCATGAGATAAGATCGACAAAGCGCGTTCCGTACGATGAAGCCAAAAACACGCACAATGTCATACAGCAGACCTCGTTCGCAACCTCCTTTGCTTCCGTTCTTAAACAACTAGTCCACAAAACTGACGCTGCTACACAAACGGTGGTAGCTAGTATCAGCACTAGTACCTGTATTTGTCACTTGTGCTGCTTCAGTTCCTTCGTCGCCCGTACCTCTCACCAGAAGATCAGACAAGGCTTTGGTCGCCGTCGTTGCGGAACTCCCTGCTCTTCAAACAATTCAGTTCGCTCCACTGTGCAGCACTGCCACTATCTCAGCCATGGTTGTGGACCCAAAGTCTGCTCAGGGCAAAATATCAAAGCCTAAAGCAAAGACGCAGTAGCTGACCGCGATCGGAAGTAAGCAGCCTGACGATGTCGACGTTACGCTCTGTGGTATTTCTCATCATTCGTCTTTGGAGCCGATGGAACTCGATGTTCCCCTGGGGTTCTCCAAGACAGAGACTCCACCCACAATGAGCTCACCTCCCTGGCTACACCCTTGATAAATGGCTCCCAGACTACAATGGAACATAAATGGGTTCAGGATACATACGAAGGAACTGGAGATTCTGGCAGTCACTTCTCCTGTTGTGTTTGCTAGAAACACATTTTAAAGCCACTAACTTCCTTCTTCTACAAGCCTAGACCCTTCATCGAAAGGATGACCTGACTGCAGGCAAAGCCAAAGGAAGGCTTGCTGTCTTTGTCACTAATACACACCTCTCCTCTGCTCTCCCCTTGGTTACTGACCTACGGGCAGTAGCTGTCGCAGTTTGTATGGGTCAGAAGATCTGTATCAGGTCATTGTACTTACCTCCATCAGACTCGATATACTCTAAGGCTCTCACAGGCCTTACTGAACAATAGCTCCGCTGAGTCATTTTAATGCCCATTATGTATTATGTAACTATACTTGCTCTAGGGGCCGAGTCATGGAGAACCAGGTGGTGTCGCAGGAGCTGTGCATCCTCAATACAGGCATCCTCAATACAGGCAGTCCCACTCATTTGTCGGCTGCTGCCGGATCGTCCTTAGCCATCGACCTCTCTTTCTGCTCTCCCGCCCTTACAAGCTCAGCTCAGTGGGAACCAACTGGTGTCCTTCATTCCAGTGGCCACATCGCACTGCGGATCTACCGACAGGATTAGCGCTGCCTGAAGAGAAGCCGCCAAAATACGTGGTCGATAAGGCTAGCTGGACGCTGTTTAACCAGCTTGATATGTCTGCACACTGCGGCAGCGTCCATTAACAGCCTTACCACATTGCACGATTGGTCCATCATGCCACTGACGTATCCGTTCCAAAGTACTCAGACCATTTTAGGAGGCAACCAGTACTTTGATGGACCGATTAGTGCTGCCTAACAATCCGGGACAGGCGTGTCGCTTTTCGATGGCTTAAGTACTGCCCAACAGCAGGAAATCCCACACCCTTTCGGACAGCGAGAGCCAAGGCTCTATGCTTCGTCAACGAGACCAAGAAAAGGTCATGGCAAGTGTTCCTGGACTCCATCTACCGTCCCACTTGTTCACAAATGTATGAGAAGCCATCAGCGGGATTTATGATACACACTGTCACTCACCAACAGCAACAGTGCTGATACAAGAGTGTCTCCAAACAAAGCTTGGATATATCGCTCGGATCATGACCGAGCGTTTTGCAAACACTAATGCCAAAGCTATCCAGGATCTGGCGTTTCGCCACTACTTGCTCCTGTAGAGACGGGCAAACTGGACGTAAGATTCAACAATTCTGAGTCTTACAACTACCCGTGCTCCATGTAGGAGTTGGAAATAGCACTGTCTGAGACTCTTGATACTACACCCAGTCACGAACAAATCCGGTGCTGCATGCTTCGATATTTGCTTACAGCGTCAAATGGAATCCTCCACAATTTTTTTAAAAATTTGATATGGCAGACAATGCACATTCCCAGCTATTGGAAAGAGACAACTATGATACCTTTCCTCAAACCAGGAAAGGACTGCATATGTCTCAGTTACAGGACTGTCGCCTTAACGAGCTATGTTCAAAAATGGTTCAAATGGCTCTGAGCACTATGGGACTTAACATCTATGGTCATCAGTCCCCTAGAACTTAAACCTAACTAACCTAAGGACATCACACAACACAACACAACGAGCTATGTAGGAAAGACCCTGGAGCGAACGGCTAACCGTCGTTTGGTCTGACTGTTAGAGATCGGGTAACTCTTTAGTCACTAACAGCATGCACTCCGGAGACTTCGGTGTGCTGTCGCCAACCTGACGTCACCGTCTCAGTATATTCTTTGACGTGAGTAAGGCGTACAATATTACCTGAAGACACAGTATTCTAGGCCAACTTCATTAATGGGGCTTTCGTGGTCACCTCCCCATCTTCCTCTCTAAGCGGTTTCGTAGGTCCAGGATTGGTGACACGCTGCCAGATCATTTTGAGCAGCAGAAAGTTTTGCCTCAGTGCTGTCATTTAAATGTTGCCCACTTTGCCATAGCCATAAACAGTATTACATCTACGGTAAGGAATCAAGTACATTGCTCTTTATTTATGGACGACTTTGAAGTTTTCTGTTCTTCCTCCAGTGTTACAACAGCTACTCGTTAGTTGCAACATACCGTGCAAAGACAGGTCTTCATTTTTCTGCATATAAGTGTGTGTGTTCATTTCAACCTTTCTAGTCGTATTCTTCATTTATCTGATTTTCATATGAGGAACACCTTTCTAGGTTTGAAAGACTCATTGAGGTTTCTGGGCCTCCGTTTTGACTTCAAGCTACCCTGTTTGCTACACCTGAGGGTCCTGAACGCCAGAGCCCAGAGGACACTGAATATCACAACGTTTTATACGTCTTTCGTGCGTTTATGACTAGACTGTGGCTGCATAGAGCATGGATCAGCGAAGCCTTCTTGTCTGAAGATCATTGGCGCTATCCACCATGAGAGGATTGTAGGAGCATCCTCATACCGAGACTCTATGCTGAGGCTGGGCAACTGCCTCTCTCCCTCTGATTGGAGATCATCATGATGCGACAGGCATCGAAGTTTCTCGATGATCCAAATTCACCTGCACGTCACACTGTTGCTCTTGAGCCTCTGGAAGCCGATTTCTCGAGTCATTTATGAGGAACAAGACTGTTTAGGATCCACGTGCGGTGTATACTGGAGTCACTTGGATCGGGGCAAATACAAATCCAAAACAAGTATTTCAACCACCTGCCACCTCCCTTGCTTACTGGTGATACTCAAAGTAATTTTAGATTTAGTGCATTACATGATAAGTTGTGCTCCTGTATATGGATTAATACATTATTTAATGACATTTTAACTCAACATCAAACTTTACGCTGTCTCTACAGATGGGTCGAAACATGGGGACTCAGTTGATTGCTCTGTTGTTTCTCCTGATCGAGTGCTCAAGTCCGACGGTGTCAGTAGAATTGTTTTTATTATGTACGATCTTGCAGGCACTCGAGCAGATTTGAAGCGCTTTGAGTATGTACCGTTCCTCCGAGTGCCTTCACTCTCTGCAACACTTGTATCCAGCAGATAAACTAGTCTAGAATATCTACATCTTCCTTCATATACAACGGGTGGGAAAGGAGATGTTTTTCTGCTGGGCACCAGGGCACTTGGATATTGTGGGAAATGCAAGGGCGGGTCGCGACCGTCAGTTAGTTCAGTGTGCCGTCCCGCTACATGCCATCGTCTCGCTGCTGAGGTACAGAGAGTCACGCGTCGATGGGAGGATGAAAGGCTGGAAGTGACAGACAGTAAACTCGACCTACTAAAGCCCACAAAGTGGCCGTAGCGTGCCTCTTTCCAGCCACGTAGACAGGACGAGGTCCTCCTTACTCATTTTCGTATAGGCCGCAGCACTGCGATGCACGGCTTCTAGCCGCAGCAAGCGGACCCTCGAATGTGTGGTGCTTGTCGCGTACAGGTCAAATGCATCACATTTTATAATATTGTGTTTTATTTTCAGATCAGAACTCAGTGGTACATTTGTCGACAGACCTGCCCTCTGTTTTGACTTCCAAACAAACGTGGTCAGAGTTTTAAACTTGTGTGAATTGCCAAATATTTTTCTAAAGATTTTGGGGTGACTGGCTCACTTATGTTTTTTGTAAGTGGTCAGCGGACCACGTTTCCATGTGACATTGTTTTGTTCGTGTATCGTTTTACTTACGTTTTAATCGTTTGTATAGCACTTTCACCCATGCTCCGTTTTCTTAATGCATGTGAGACCGTATGGGTCACCGCGAGTGAGTGCATGAGTGTCGTTTTGTAGGTTTCATCGCACTTGATGACCTGTTGATTTAGCGATTTTATCCACATTCGTTTCTTTTAATGTCTGGCAGGACGCTGATAATCTCGCAATTCAGTGCCCGTGGGCTCAAAACAGACACCCATGACGTCCCCATACGACAGGTGGATCGCAGTTACCAGGGTCGAGTGCCCTCGCTTCAAGACAAACTGCGGGGACGTTTGGAATCCAGTCATGGACACTGGCATAAATTCTGAGTATGAGAAACCTTTCGCCCCCACCTTTCATTCTTGGAGGTCATTTACTTGCGTAAAATTCCTTTACCACCAGGTTTCCTCCAGCTTTTTACCACCGAGTCGAATTCCAACGGCTATTATGTTTTACCAATCTAGGCTACGCGGGATTAGGCGAGAGAGGGGTGACGGTGCACAGCGCCTCATGAAAAGTCAGATCCTTGTAGTCCATAGACATAGGTGACTGCAGTTACGTCTAGTGACAGTTTCGTTAAGCTAGCAGTAATAAGTCGGCGTTGCTTCACTGAGAGACATTTGCGTTATGGCTGCGTCTTTGTTTTGCTATAAATTCTGCTACGAAGGTTTCGAGGTCACAAAGAAAGTAAGTAGAAATCTGTTGTTTTAATGTGCGATGAAAGATCCCAGTTATATTCAGTATTCGTTAGCTATACTTTACGTTTCAATGCGGCATTGAGCAGAACAAAATGACTTATCCTAATGACACGTAAGCCGAGATGTGGTACCCCATGCTGCGTACCATTACCTCTGGCATAATTCACAACTGTTTGATTTTTACGGACGTTTTGAAGGTAGCCAGCATATGGAATTTATTATGCTTTTAGTACCTGAATCATTTTATTTGCATATGGTTCGGAATTATGTCCGAAAAGCTTGTAGAACTTCGTGGACAGAAGAATCGTTAGCTGCAGCGTGGCTGCCGTTAAATATGAAAAGAAAATCAGAGAAACTGAACGACAAGTTACACATTCGGAAAGGCTGAATATAGATGTTACAGGTGGTCCAAAAATGTCCATAAAAGCAGTGTTTAGTGAACGAAAGGAAACAGAACTTGCTGATCATTGGTTGATATTGGCGAAATCGCTTCATGATGCGAGTTGAACAGAACTAAAGCGGATTGCTCAGGAATTTGTTGAAGGAAACAGGTTAAAATATGTTTTCAGCCCTGAAACAAAATTGGCTGGGTAAGACCGGGCATAAACATTTTTGAGACGGCCTCCAGATCTAACCGTGCGGTAACCTGAACCAACAAGTGTGAAGTTAACTCTTGGATTTAATAAACAAGAGATACAACTGCTTTATGACAACATCATGACAGCTACTGAGGAGTATAAATTTTCTCCATCACAGAATTACAATCTCGACGAGACGAGAATTTCTACAGTAGAAAAACCTCCACTAGTCTTCGGTCGTAAAGGAGAGACGCTACTAGGAACTACTACAAGTTTTGAACGTGGCCGAACATAACAGCATGTAGCGCAATGAGTGCTATAGGCATGCTTATACCGGCCGTCTTTATTTTGCCCGGCGTGAGAATGTCGACCGCATTAACATGGGAGGACCTGCTGGAAGTATTTGCTGCTGTTCAAAGTCCGGGTGGATCACGGATGAATTGTTTCCAAGATGGCTTAGACGTTTCACAGAAGACACAATCTTCACTTTAAAATTCAGTGCTTCAGAAGTATGGTCGGTGGTTCCTGTCACAGATCCCTAATGAGTTATAATTGTTGCATCAAACACTTCCCATCGGTCGCAGCCAGTAGCTGTTTTTTTCTTAAGGTTGCTTACAACCAAGAATGCACTCTGTTTATGAGAACTCATCCATACCAAAGGATCCGCAGGGCAAATGTCCCTCTTTTGTTTGAATGTTGCTTACACCAAGGTTGAAGGAATTTTGGATGCTGTTCTGGATTTAAAAATACAGCAATATTTTCTCTCAATCCAGAGCTGCTCTCGGATGAGGACATCATTTCAACGAATCAGTCATCTGTGGAGGTAAGGACGCCTGAAAGAAATCAAGCAGTAGCTATGCAAGAGCCGGCCGGAGTGGCCGAGCGGTTCTAGGCGCTTCAGTCTGGAACCGCGCGACCGCTACGGTCGCAGGTTCGAATCCTGCCTCGGGCATGGATGTGTGTGATGTCCTTCGGTTAGTTAGGTTTAAGTAGTTCTAGGGGACTGATGACCTCAGATGTTAAATCCCATAGTGCTCAGAGCCATTTGAGCCAGGTATGTAAGCTTAGAAGTTGAGTGCATGCCACTGCTCCCTCAGTCTCCTACGAGCTACGACGAAATTAAGTATACCACTGCTAATTTCTAGTATGAATTACTGATGTAATGGGCCAGTTGAGTCAATTGTAACTTTCAGAGATATTCTGGTTTATAAACAGGCTTCTGTGCTAGTAACAGTTCACATCCGTGTAGGGATTTTTACATAGTCTTCGAATTATTATGGACGCACAGTCTGAGACTAACATTTCTCCGTAGCGCGTAAGTCTGCACACTTTCGTGACACTAAAACTAAAATTATCTACGTTGTAGCGTTGCATAACGTTCATCATCAATTTATTCTTTCACAACAGACGCTTCGACCCTTCTGCTGGGAACTTCTTACGGATCTTATGGTGTTCAGCTAATCTCGAAAATCACAAGATCCTGAAGATTTACCCAGTATAAGAATCGAAATGTCTGTTATGTAACTGCCTCACGACATAGAAGACTTCACCTTGATTTCTTGGTCGTGTTTTAGACTACTATTTTGTATTTCAATGATTCAAATATCTCAGTGATTCATTCATAGGTTTCCTATCGATAAGCTCAGGTGAGATTTTAATTTTACTGTTTACTGACATCGAAATTATGAATTACTTAAGTGAGTATCAGAACATTACTTCTGCATTTCCAGGAATTTGAACTGGCAATTAACTGATATTGTGAGCATAATTAACAAAGTAATAACAGCTTGCGGTCTTGTTTGTCTCACTGAGCATTAATTCGCCACGCGTGAATTTCATGGTCACACTTTGACAGTCAGCGAGCCACATTTAATCACGCTGTCCGTGCACAATTCAGTCGGCCCCTGGGTAAGTTGCCAGGCAGTGGTTTATAGTACACGTGTAAGAAGTTTATCTCCGATCAGCGGGTCGCAACCAGCTGGTGACCGATAAACAGCAGCTCATCATGTCGAATAAAGCAAGAAATCGGCATTTCGACTTCAACAGGGAATTAGTGTTGGTTATCAGCGGCGAACCTGTAAGGAATACTACCTAATGCACGATATAGCATATAGATTTCGGGCTTGCAGCCGGTCGTCGTTAGCTTCCATCCACGGTATTTCGACTGGAAAACTGCCAGCCATCCTCAGGTGAGCCATCGAAGACTGACGAAGACGCTTTTTTTTCTTTATTGTTATTTTAACACCTGAACAATCAGGTAGGCTGGCAGTGGCATGCTACGCCGCTCTTCAGCCATAGTGGTGACAAGAACAGTACAAGAACGGAGAATTAAAATGAACTGACGAAGACGCCCTCCGTTCCGTAATATATAGCGTGCAGCGAGTATTCCGCGCATGCGTCAAAATCATATGGAGAGACGAACCACACCGCCCACCAGCAGCGCCCTCGCTGGTGGAACTGCAGAACTCAGCTGTCTTCGGCGTTGAATTGCCGCGGCCATCGGAGTACTCTGACGTCTTCGTCTGGAGCAGATCTTAGAGATGACGGGGTTCCACGCATTGTCTAGCTGGTAGCCACTGTCACGGTTGATAAAATTGTCTGTCATGCGAATTTCCACTGATTCTTTTATGACGGAGTCCCAAAAGGATGTTGCTGTGGCCAAAATTGTTGTCTTGTCATACTCCATTGAGTGTCCAGAGGAAATGCAGTGCTCAGCAATTGCAGACTTGCTAGGTTGCAAAAGGCGGGTACAGCGCTGAAGTTCAGTGCAACGTTGTTCTACTGTTCGCAATGTTTGTCCTATATATGACATGTCACACTGACAAGGTATTTTATAAATTCCCGCCTTCCGCAATACCAGATCGTCTTTCACTGATCCCAGAAGGTCGAAAATCTTCGAAGGTGGACGGAAAATTACTTTCACTTCGAAACCGTGGAGGATTCTTGCAATTTTGAAGGAAATATTGCCAACAAAGGGAAGAAAAGCTAAAGATTTAGTAGACGTGCTCTCTTCTTTCTCCACTCCCTGTTTCTTTGGCTTAATTGTAAGTGCCTTGCTAATTTTCCGGGTAGTATAGCCATTCTCTTTGAAAACCCTCTTCAGATGGGCAAGCTCTTCAGGCAAAACTATCTGCATCTGACACTACATGAGCTCGGTGTACAAGTGTTTTAAGTACACTCATTGTTTGCGATAGGTGATGGCAGCTGGACGAATTTAAATACAGATCACTATGTGTGGGCTTTCGATAAACCGAATGCCCCAGAGAGCCATCACACATCCGTCTAACTAGCACATCGAAGAAAGGGAGGCAACCATTTTTCTCTAATTCTATGGTATACCGAATGTTCTCATGAATGGAGTAGAGGTGATCTAAAAACTCCATTAATTTTTCTTCTCCTTGAGGCCACACTACGAAAGTGTCATCCACTTACCTCTAAAAAGCAGTTGGTTTGAGGGCTGCTGATTCAAGTGCTCTCTCCTCAAAATCCTCCATAAAAAGGTTGGCCACCAAGGGAGACAAGTGGCTACCCATGGCGACGCCGTCAATCTATTCAAAATATTCTTCGTTGAACATAAAATATGTTGAGGAGAAAGCGTGGCGAAACAAAGCAGTGATTCCCGCCTGAAACTTAGTGCCAATCAGTGCCAAAGAGTCTGCAAGAGGTACCTTTGTTAAAAGAGGCACCACGTCAAAACTAACTAAAAGATCAGAAGTATTTAGGCGGAAAGCCCCCAGTCTGTTGATAAAATCGGCCGAGTTACGTATGTGATGTGGACATTTGCCCACAAATGGCCTCAGCAAAGATGCAAGATGTTTGGCTAAATCGTAAGTGGGGGCCCAATATTACTCACTATTGGCCGTAAGGGTAGTCCGTCTTTATGTACCTTCGGAAGGCCATACAGTCTTGGAGGTACGCTGCCATGCGGTCTTAAGCGCTTGATCATCTCTGGAGGCAACGAGGAAGAATTCAGGAGTGTAGATGTCTTCCGTTGTACACGTCCTGTAGGATCGTTATCAACCTTCCTGTAGGCGGAATCATTTAGAAGACTATACTTCTTATCCACATACAAACTGCGAGGTAACAGTACAGTTAAATTGCCTTTATCAGCCTTCAGTAAACTGTACTGTTTTCTTCCCTTTGTTGGCAACATTTCCTTCAAAATTGCAAGAATCCACCACGGTTTCGAAGTGAAAGTAATTTTCCGTCCACCATCGAAGATTTCCGACCTTCTGGGATCAGTGAAAGACGATCTGGTATTGCGGAAGGCGGGAATTTATAAAATACCTTGTCAGTGTGGCATGTCATATATAGGACAAACATTGCGAACAGCAGAACAACGTTGCACTGAACTTCAGCGCTGTACTCGCCTTTTGCAACCTAGCAAGTCTGCAATTGCTGAGCACTGCATTTCCTCTGGACACTCAATGGAGTATGACAAGACAACAATTTTGGCCACAGCAACATCCTTTTGGGACTCCGTCATAAAAGAATCAGTGGAAATTCGCATGACAGACAATCTTATCAACCGTGACAGTGGCTACCAGCTAGATAATGCGTGGAACCCCGTCATCTCTAGGATCTGCTCCAGACGAAGACGTCAGAGTACTCCGATGGCCGCGGCAATTGACAACGCCGAAGACAGCTGAGTTCTGCAGTTCCACCAGCGAGTGCGCTGCTGGTGGGCGGTGTGGTTCGTCTCTCCATATGATTTTGACGCATGCGCGGAATACTCGCTGCACGCTATATATTACGGAACTGAGGGCGTCTTCGTCAGTCTTAGATGGCTCACCTGAGGATGGCTGGCAGTTGTCCAGTCGAAATACCGTGGATGGAAGCTAACGACGACCGGCTGCAAGCCCGAAATCTTTTTGAACATTCAGTTCGCCGGGAAAATTTTAAATTTATTTCACATAGCGTATAGCATTAACTACAATAAGCTATTGCAGTAAATGAAAGGTTCAGAATTGAACTGAGCAAATCCATTTAAGCCAACCCTGAGAGACAAGGCTGGAAGGATAATCCAGTTGAATGAATTGTTCTTACGATATAAACTATTTTCACACTTTAGGTATCTATAGTAAGTATTTAAACTACAAATTATGCTCATTACATACACCAACTCATTACAGTTATTGCTTGGGAGGATTTAATTTAGCCATGTATATAACTTCATTCAGTATCCCTCTGAAATTTCCAGCGAAGTATTTGACAAGATTGATCACCCAGATTCGTTTCTTACATCGCAAAACATGCAGATCTGTTTTTTTTTGTTTCATTAACATACAGACGTTTCTCATCTTCAGTTATCATAGGATCGATGTTCAGAGAGCCTTTAATATTGTTACACTTGTCACAACTGCATACTAAATTATTTCTTAAAAATCTAGTCGTAAACTTTGTCATTGTCACTCAAGTTTTGTAAAGTTACTTCGCAGAGTTTTATTGTAAAAACAAGTTATGGATTGGTGGAATATATGGCGTGAGTAATTTCTTATAGTTTATTTTCCTACACATTTACTGGCCTTCTGGACTCATTCACTGTTTCCTATTGTACCTGTACCCTCGGTAATTTTATCATTTTCCTTAATGCAACATCGGAAATGTAATGGATCATAATTTTAAATCATGTGACATTTTTCATGTGACTTCTGACACTTCTGTACTCTGTCAAGTGATTCTGTTGAAGTGTAGGTTCTGTATAAAGCTTTGCAGATCACGTTTTATGATGCCTGAGAATATAGATCAAAGTAGGTTCGTTAATACTAGATTTAAAAAAATAAAGAAAAGCAGCTCCAGCTTTTGATCATACAATGAAATTCCCAACATTAGCTTTGTTAATTCCGTCATTCATCCCTGTTCGGTGCACTTCCGTCCCTTTGGAACACGAACACACGGTCAATCGTATGTATTCTCTGTTTGCGTCTACGTTTATTTGTTGCTTTTCCATCATATTATGAATCGGCCGTGATGTTCACGCAGTGGCATGTTAGAAATTTACAATGGAAGTAAATAAAACATAACCTTCTAAGTATACCTTAAGCCAAATGACAGGTATTTGGATTTCATTCTTTTTCAGTTGACTCTGTTCTTGACTTCTGCTTCATCAGACACATAAATCTCAAACTCAAGTCACACTGTTTAGTTACAAAACATTGAAACCACTAGGGATCTGTAAATGTAATTAAACAAAGATATTGGGCGCTAGGTTCACTATAACTCTGAAAGCAAACGAACTATTAGAAAGAGGTTTCACGCCTTAAGGTGATGAAAATTTAACTATAGACTTGATTCGAAGATGTAATGAAAAGCGACGTGTTTTTACAATATAAGGACAGGCTATGATGGAAATTATCCAAAATTGCACTTGGTTCTCTTTAATTCTGAACCCTTATAATAATTTATTCATGTGCGTCTAAGATGTGGTGCTGTAGAACGCTTCCGCGTTAACGTTAAATTCACTATCAAGAGTTTCAGAAAGAGGTTCTGTTCCTCAGACCTAAGCCTTATCATTTGATATTCATCTATGGGGCGCTGTGTAACCATATCAATTACTGTGTGTAGTCGTAAGACGGAATTTTGAATTCTATCCCCATTATACTGTCTGATTTTTCAGTAGCGCGTTTACCCTTAGCCGGGACAATCTCAGTTCACAAATGAGTGATCGTCGTAGTATGAGGTACGAACGATTACTCTTCAGCAGTAGTCTAGCAGTATTTCAGAATTAACTGTTCATTTGAACTTAGAATTAATACTCGCCCAACAGACTGACGTCTAGGTGCTTTCAGTTGTATCCTCTATCTGAGCTACTACGGCATACAAATAACTTCAAAACTCGAAACAAATATGAATATCGCGTTCTACAGTAAGATTAACTGAAAAAAATGTGGACTTCAAAGCATGTATTGTTTACGTTCCTGCTTGGGAACCCGTGGTTGTTATGGATCCGATAAGAATTGTAGACTCTCACCACTTGTTCGTATTCCTATGAGACCGAGTCACAAATTTAACGAAACACACAGTGAAATCTCGACGGGGTCGTTCCCTGCAGTGCCAGGCGGGGGACAAGACCAGAGACAAAAGTCAATGGCGCGTCCACGAGAAAACACAAACAGCGCTGCAAATACTGCACTGGCTTTCCACGTTGTTTCAAAAATATTTGTTATTAGATACTGACCGTAAAGAGTAGTTAATAGAGAGAATAAGCTTCATAAGGAATACTGCAGTGTTAAATAAAACGGAAGTGAGTCTCCTTCCTTTACGAAAATTATGGATCATAAATTTTAAGTGACAGGTTCCTTTGAAAGAATAACGATTCACATCACTTGCTTCGTTTAATGAGCTCGTAAGGAACAAGCTTCCTAAAAGTTCTTTGTTCCAACCATGCTCATGTTAGCAATTTCCACTTTTACACCGAAGTTTGCCATATTTGTAATTTTCCTCCAAATTAAACTATCGCACTCTAACAGTTCATGGCAGCTATACTATTTTTTTAGAAAAGTGTTTATTCTTCAGTTCCATTTGCACAATTTTTACAGAAGGACTAGTTTCGATACACCTGGATACGCTGGATAACCTACGTCTAGAAACGAAGTGCCACTAAAAGTGTACTGTGTACTATATCTCCAACTGGGACGGCAAGATAAACAACATATATAAAGCGTTTAATCACTCGCTGTTGTCCTGCCGTTCCACAGAAAAATTCCAAACTCATATTTTACCAACATCCGCAAGCTTTTTATATGCTTTAGGTGCGAGTCAACTGTATACGCTCTTTCTGTGCGAGATATGAACGTCTATCATAGGGTTGGAATATCAGGAAGCAAGTCTATCGAAATATCGCTAGATACCAGTAGTTACGTGATATTTTTAATTGATATTGGTCAAACCGATGAATTGGTAGTATAGATAGTTTGTGTCCATGTAATCGGCCACTATTATTAGTATTATTAATATTACACTCATCAAAAAATGTTTTTCATCATGCCAGTTCCCAAACTCCTGAAGACAAACGTTGTCTGTGGGTATTGTTTCACAGACATAGTCCCTTTGACTGTTCAGAGGCGTCACTAAACCCGCCCAAAGATGTAAACAACCATACATGAGCAGCGCCTATTAGTCGGAGAGGGTCAGACAGCCGCCAGCCGCTGTGGCCGAGAGGCATCAGTCCGGAAGCGCGCTGCTGCTACGGTCGCAAATTCGAATCATGCCTCGGGCATGAATGTGTGTGACGTCCTTAGGTTACATAGGTTTAAATAGTTCTAAGTCTAGGGGACTGATGACCTGAGATGTTAGCTCCCATAGTGTTTAGAGCCATTTGTACCATTCCGATAGATAATCAGTTCCAGTCATTCCACCAGGAAGAAGATACACAGATCGTTTTGTCTGTAGTCCAACAATGGCTAGACGGTAAATACCGCGGTTCGATCACGTCCGCATTGTTACTTTGTGCCAGGAAGGGCTCTCATCAAGGGAAGTGTCTAGGTCTCGGAGTGAACCAAAGCGACGTTGTTCGGACGCGGAGGAGATACAGAGAGACGGAAACTATCGATGACGCCTCGCTGAGGCCGCCCAAGGGCTACTGCTGCAGTGAATTACCGCTACCTACAGATAATGGCTCGGAGGAACCCTAACAGCAACGCCAACATGTTGAATTATGCTTTTCGTGCAGCCACAGGACGTCGTGTTATGACTCAAACTGTGGGCAATAGGCTGCACGATGCACAACTTCACTTCCGACATCCATCACGAGGTTCATCTTTGCAACCACGACACCAATCAGCGTGGTAGAGATGGGCCCAACAACAAGCCGAATGAATCGCTGAAGTGCTCCAACAACTGAGCTACCAAACCACGACACACGCCCCGTCCTCACACCTTTAATTCCGACGGTAAATGCTTCTACTGGCGGAATTAAAGGTGTGAGAACATGGCGTGAGTCGTGCATGCTCAGTTGGTAGAGGACTTGCCCGCGAAAGGCAAAGTTCCCGAGATCGGTCCAGGACACAGTTTTAATCTGCCAGGAAGTTTCATATCAGCGCACTCCGCTGTAGAGTGAAAATTTCATTCTAGAAACAACCCCAGGTTGTGGCTAAGCCATGTCTCCGCTATATCCTTTCTTCCAGGAGTGCTAGTCCTGCAAGTTTCTCAGGAAAGATTCTTTGAAGTTTGGAAAGTGGGAGGCGAGGTACTGGCGGAGGTACAGCTGTGAGGATGGGTGGTGAGTCGTGCTTGGGTAGCTCAGTTGGTAGAACACTTGCCCGCGAAAGGCAAAGGTCCCGAGTTCGAGTCTGGGTACAGCACACAGTTTTAATCTGCCAGGAAGTTTCGTTACACTCTTTTGCTCCGAAGTTGTTAGAGATGTCAATTATGTATTTTTGTATCCTCTTACCTGAAACTAACGTTAGTAGAAATATAAATTCTCGAAACCTCTTCTATTTGTACTTTTCGTTGATTTTTGTATGTTTGTATAGTGATTTTGTAGTGTGAAAACAAACAAAGGAAATGCTTCTCAAAAGTGATTTGTGGAAAGATTTTAAACCAAACGATAGTAAGAGTACGATGTGCAATCGGTGTGGGACCGGACTCCGAACCACTGATAGCACCGCAAAAAGAGTCTCAGCTAACGAATACTCTTTATTAGGGATAGGCGGCTGCGTACTTGTCGAGGAAAATAGCGTCAAAGATAGTCCCTGACAGAGTTGATGAACAAAGCAGCAACTGCTTCGACTTCGCCAGCTGCTTATTCAACTTACACATAAGAGGTATCGCCGCTGCTTTGGAAAATGTTACTTCATTTGCAAAAGGAGGAGAATTACGTTAAATAATAAATGAAGTGACATTTTAAGCTGTGGAGGAAGAAGGTTTCATCACTTCTACAAATGTCTTAGCTCCTTTGTCAAAATACCAACCTGGAAAAGATAACTAAAATTAATGAACGAAAAATACGAACTCCTTCGTTTGCAGTTTCAGCAGGAATTAAATAAGGTAGCAACATTAACATTAATCTCAGATGTAGGAATGAAATATATCACACAAATGTTTTATGGGTGTTACTGTTCATTATATGCTCCGTGATAGGGATGAAATAAGTTTAGCCTCTTTAGGACTTTTTCCAGTTGGAGAACCATATACTTGAGGCTATATTTATCATGGTCTGATAAAACGTTTCTGAGGTGTTCGAAACACCTCCTGATAAGGTAACAGCTGTAATTACGATCAGTGGAGCAAATGTGGTCAAATCTGCAGTGTCTACGTTTTCTCAGCAAAAGTACATCCATTGTTTTGCTCATAAATTAAACCTAAAAGTCATTCTCCTTTGTAGAAGGACTCGAAGACATATTCATCAAAATCAGAGCTCTAATTTATTATTTTAATCATAGTGTAACAGCGAGCGATTGTATGAGGAAGTTGACAGGAGATACTTCGGAGATAAAGCTAATTTCAGACCTTCCAACTAGATGGAATAGTAAATATCATGTGATTCAAAGGTTCTTGGAACTCACTCCTCATTTATATGTCTTTTCTGATTCATCATTCAAATCTGTATATCGTTTCAACAGGGGAGTTGGAGAACCTTACGGAAATCCTGGATTGTTTAAGGCCTCGCGAATATGCAACCAGAGAAATTTCTGGAGATAAATATGTTGTGAATATTACAATTCGCATGGAGCTGAATCGTGAGTGCCTGAGGATTCTTTGGTAAGGAAACTCATAGCAGGTATGTGTGTAAGTCTTTTTCCTCGAAATTAGTAGTTCATTTACGTAGATAATTCAAGGTGATATTCTTTTTAAGATCTTATTGAGGAAACAACCATGCGTTTCCAAGCGTTTCCTTTCTCTTGGCATATTATTGGGTCGAAGATTGAAAGGTGCCTACTTTTCAAATCCAACTGCTGAGGCTGAAGTTGTGATAATACTGAATAATATGCTGATTGAAGCTAATAGTGAAAAAGTATCTTCTGACTCTGAGACGGATGGTGCCTGTACGGCAGCCAAGATCTTAGAATCAATAATATAATTTAATATAACAAAATGTAATAGGATAAAATATGCAAAATAACAACTTAATAATTAAAGAAATAATTATTACATTTTTAGACATAGAATTTTCTGAGGAGTAGCCAATAAATGTTGTCCAAGAAACGTGGAAGATAAACAAAAAGAGTAATTCTAGACACTGAGGAAACATTTCCTGAATTACAAGTATTTGTATTAATTCCACCCCCTTGACAGTTAGAAGATAATCCGACCTCAAACTGGAGGGAAATGAGTCAACATAGTTCCAGCCAGTATCAGATATTTAGTAAACACCTGTTTTCTGGACTTCAGATTCAGTGGAAAAACAGTTTCAAAAGCGGTTGAAGCAATTTCTGCTCAGAGAAGCGGATAAAAAGCAGAATAGGACAAGAAATTAATTTTTTTAAGTTCTTTAGAAATTAAGTTTTGGAACTAATAATTTTATCACTTATATTACCTTTGTTTTAACAGACTTTTATTTCTGTAGTTTTTCCTGTCTATTTTTTTACGCTGTAGCTAAACTTTTGTATTTTTTGCTGAGATTTCTCTGCTTTGTATGTAAAATAATGTGTAATTCAATGTTGTTTATCTTACTATTTTACTAATTTATAAAACCCACTACCTACAATTTAAAATAATACTTACAATCATAAGCTACTATCTGAATTTAAAACTGTCTGGTGCCGATATATTGAAATATCAATGATTCTCATTCGATAAATCGTCGGTATCGAGATGTAGCGCGGCGATATTCGATTATAAAGCATATCCGTATTTGCCTTTTTATGTTTCAGCCCTATGGTGTCCTCATCTCGCGTTAAGACACGTGAACTACATCTACGTCTACATCTACATCTACATTTACATCTACATTTATACTCCGCAAGCCACCCAACGGTGTGTGGCGGAGGGCACTTTACGTGCCACTGTCATACCTCCCTTTCCTGTTCCAGTCGCGTATGGTTCGCGGGAAGAACGACTGCCTGACAGCCTCCGTGCGCGCTCTAATCTCTCTAATTTTACATTCGTAATCTCCTCGGGAGGTATAAGTAGGGGGAAGCAATATATTCGATACCTCATCCAGAAACGCACCCTCTCGAAACCTGGCGAGCAAGCTACACCGCGATGCAGAGCGCCTCTCTTGCAGAGTCTGCCACTTGAGTTTGTTAAACATCTCCGTAACGCTATCACGGTTACCAAATAACCCTGTGACGAAACGCGCCGCTCTTCTTTGGATCTTCTCTAGCTCCTCCGTCAACCCGATCTGGTACGGATCCCACACTGATACACTAAAGCTACTGTATATTGTTCAAACTGTACGGCTTGTGCATTGTTGAACGTCACAGTGAAAGCGCCGGAAAAGGCTATCAGCTCCCGAATGTTGCAGAAAACCAACGATGGGTAAGGCATGCCGTTGACTACGCCATACCTATACTACTGAGAAAATTTAAAGCGCTGGCATTTGGAGAGGACTGCAGAATGATGCTGTTGCCGCAAACGTATATTTCGCCTAAGGATTGGTAACATACGGAGGATGTAGGCTGTCGTTTTTGCCACGTTTTATTTGCGAGAGGAGCATGAAAGAATATGACTAGCAGTGGTACAAGACACATTGCGCTATGCGCCACACGGTGGTTTCCCGAGTGTGTATGAAGATGTAAATGACTCAAAAAATGGATTTATCACTGCAGAAAATTAGACGAAGAAAACCTCTTTCTTTCTTCAGTACATTATAATCTATCAGTAAATCATAAGTATTCTGAAGACTTTATTATTTTTAAAGGATTAACGTTTAACTGAAACAACTAAGGCGATTTTAATGACGGAATATATCCTCGTAGTGCTGTCACAAAACTATCGGCGTTGTATGTTCTTACACTGTCCAGCATTAACGTTTAACGGAAACAACTAAGGCGATTTTGATGATGGAATATATCCTCGTAGTACTGTCATAAAACTATTGCCGTTGTGTGCTCTTACACTGTCCAGCACGAATTAACTGCACATCTAATTGCTAGTTACTTATCGGAATAAAGCTACTGTATATTGTTCAAATACCTAACAGAAGTTACAGCGTGCTGGAAAAAGTTCAGTACCTTGTGTTGCACGAATTGCACATGACAAAACTGATGTCAGATCGTGCAGAGTCCATTAATTTAGGAGGTGAAGGCTTCTAGAACTCTAACATCAGTTATTGTACGGATTCACATACGCCGATCGATGTCGCCATGCTTCATTAGAGAGAAAAGAGTAACAATGGATCAGACTCTCCATACACGTGCTTCCGTAGCCAGTTGCAGTGCTGACTTCGAGAAACGATATCAAATTGGTCGGTCGATGCGCTACAGCTAGCTTGCATTGTTTCAACCAGAGCCGATTCTAGAGAATTTGTACATACAGCTCACTTCATTCTACTCACATACATGCAGCTGACCCAACACAACGAAGTGCTTTTCTTTAGTCGTCTTTTCTTTCCATCTGTCTTATGAATGGTTTAATATAGTCCGTCAGGAATTCATATCCGCCGCCAAATTTCTGAACTCAATGTACAACAACGTTATCAGTTTGTTGTGTACATAGTTCCGCGTAGTCAGCGTGTACACAACTTTCCCACTAGAGCGCGCCCAGCTAAGCACAACAGCGCAGATGCAGCGCTCGTCCGTCTCCACATTACCAGATGGCGCTGCCATAGAGACGGACCAAATTCTGCTTCCGCCGATCCGCGTATTAATATGTAACGCTGCCAATGAGATTGCTGCTAATGTAGAACCTTTTCTCCTCGCGGATCACACTCGTGCAGTGATACATGAATGCACAAGGTATTATAACAAGTGTAAGACCTCCGATTAGTCAGTCTGCATTTGTCTGCGCCACTGTAAACCAGTCTGTACCAGTCTGCACGAGTTCTGCATTTGTCTGTACCAGTCTATAGTCAAGTTTCAGTATGCGCCTATTAAGATTACCTTATTCCTGTACATAGCCATGAAGATAAATGTATAGACACTTTTGTCAAGTGTTAGAGATATATGTGAGAATAAGAATAATGTACCAATACCAAAGGAACTTCAGATTGTCAATTGTAAATAGCATCCAGAACCAAGTTAAGTAATTTTTATGTTTGTTATTATTTTAATAAATGTGTGTGAAAATTAGTCAAGTTCTGTTCAAAGTTGGTCACCGTCAATCTGCTACTCTAAGCATACAAGTGGCATTTCTATCGTCTGACCTAACGGTAGAAGATAAACGCGCCATGATAAGACGACGAGACATATTGCTGACACTCGCCTACTTCGTTAGAGTGACAAGTCAAATAATCTGATGGCGTGTGTACTGACGGTCTTACAGTATGCATACCACACAGCTACATTTTGGATATATTCTTACCTCTGCGTTCCCTGCAGTTTTTCTTTCTTAATCTCCATCTAGTACCTGGATGTCGTAACACAGGTCGATCAGCCTGTCCTATCCCGTAGACACTGTTTTCCACATATTCTTTTTCCGGCCGATTCTTCGAAGGACTTCTTGCTTTACGTATGTAACAGCATCCTTCTGAAATACCAAATGCCAAACGCTGCAGTTATCGTCTTTTCCGATTTTCTCAGACCGTTATACATTACCACACAGTCATATGCTCAAGACACATATTATTAGGAATTTATTCCTCAAATTAAGGCCTACGATTAATACAAATAGATTTCGTTTAATTAGAAACGTTCTCTTTGCATGTGCTTGTCTGTTTCTTACATCCTCAGTCATTGGTTGCAAGGGGAGCAGAATTACATACTGGGCCCGTTCTTCTCGATCGATATTACCCTCACCAGCGTCTTACAGCTGGCATCGGAAACGCATGTTTCCGACAGACGGCGGTAGCGGTTACCCAAGGACCCGGCAGATCCAAGGATGCGCGCAGCATGAGGCTGGCCTTCAGCGGCTCCGAATACGAGGCGCCCTCTGCCGCTGCGGTGTGGGATGGCCGGCGGCAGCTACACAGCCCGAGTTTCAGTCGCAGTCTTCGACAGTCTTAGGCAGCCTTCGTCAGTTCGCTCGTGCACTAGTAGTGGAAGCTTTACACTGGATGATGCTCTGTAGTTTGCTTCTTGTAATAACTGGACTTGTTTGCTGGCTGTTCTTTTCTAAAGTTTCTTCGCTATGCTTAGAGAAAATAAAATGTTCAAATGTGTGTGAAATCTTATGGGACTTAACTGCTAAGGTCAGCAGTCCCTAAGCTTTCACACTGCTTAACCTAAATTATCCTAAGGACAAACACACACACCCATTCCTGAAGGAGGACTCGAACCTCCGCCGGGACCAGCCGCACAGTCCATGACTGCAGCGCCTTAGACCGCTCGGCTAATCCTGTGCGGCGCTTAAAGAAAGCTACAAGCCAGTCTGTAGCTCATCTCTCCCGACCGTTGAAGAAGTACACAACAGTAGTACCTGATGAAGATAAGCGAGTCACGATGCCGAAACATCGTGCATGAACGACACTGATATCCGGCAGAATACCCGACGCCTCAAGATCTGGACCGACTGCCGGGAAAGTCTGAAGAATTATACATAGTAACGTGTTTAGCTTAAGTTTATCACTAATCCCATTTCTGCTGCTCCTCATTCCTTTCGACTTCCTTCGGTTCACTCTCAGTCCATCCCATTTTCGCTGCTCCTCATTCCTTTCGACTTCCTTCTGTTCACTCTCAATGCATAATCTGTGCAGAGAAAGCTTTTCACTGCATTCAATAGATTATGTAATGCATCCTTACTCTCAGTGACGATAATATAGTTATAAATGAATCTTGTCATAGGTATAGTTTTACCTTAAATCTTAATCTCACTCTAGTAATATATTACTGGTCCGACTACATTTGCTTTTTTTATTCTTTCACATGCTATTAAATCGAAACGTAACAGTAGAATCATTATATAAATCATTTTTTTGAGTGGTGGAACAAGGGCTACTAGTGGGGAAAAATTCTTGTGGTAGTTTTGAAATATCTCTTATGTGTTAGGAACATCCGAGTTGCCCCCTACATGCACACATGATGGAAGGCGGTATATGGATGTTTGTGTGTGTGTGTGTGTGTGTGTGTGTGTGTGTGTGTTTGTGTGTGTGTATGGATTCCTAAGGTACCAAACTGCTGAGGTCATCGGTCCCTAGACTTACACACCATTTAAACCAACCTACACTAAGGACAACACACTCACCAGTGCCCGAGAGAGAACTCGAAACTCCGGCGGGAGGCGCCGCGCAATTTGTGACATGGCGCCTCTAATCGCGGTCCCTCCACGCGGTGCAGTCCATGGACGGAGAAGAAGCGGTGACGGCGACAAACAACGAATAAGACAGCACGGAGGCTAGATATGCAGTATCAGTGCCCCGATCGCTGAGTGCTTATCAGAACAAGAAAGGACCTGGACAGTGGAGAGCATACACCACCACACTTGACGTACGAGGCACCAACGCGAGGTACAACGGGATTATCGAGGAAAGCGCCCAAGAAGAGGAACGTGGTCCATTATTGTTTTGTACTGACAGAAGCAGATGTTCTTTTTTTGTTTGTTTTTATGTTTTTAACCGTTATGTCAAAAATCCACTTATTTACTGTTCCCAGAACTATTTTATTGCAGTTTATGTTTGTTAGTGTTACACCAATATGTAAAAAAAGTCCACTTATTTACGTTTCCCAGAAATATTTTATTTTGCGAAAGTCATCGTCTCATATATGTATGTATAAAAAAAGACGGTAGAGCACTTGAAAAAAAAAAAACGATAAGAAAGCGTGACGGATTGCCGTCCTATGGTCCCGGGTTCGATTCCCGGCTGCGTCGGGGATTTTCTCCGCTCAGGGACTGTGTGTTGTGTTGTCTTCATTGTCATTTCATCCCCATCCGGCGGCCAGGTCGCCCAGTGATGTGGCGTTGAATGTAATAAGACCTGCACCAGGGCGGCCGGACCAGCCCCGTAAGGGGCCTCCCGGCCAATGACGCCAAACGCTCGTTTCCATTACCAGTGCAAAAAGAACATTGCATTCAAACTATGCACATACCAGTCTCTGTCCTGTATTCATTCCTGACTGAGGTATTATTTTATTTACGCCAGGACTAGTTACTTAGATTAGTATTGATCGATATCATTTAAAATCCTGTGAGCAATCAGCTACTGCAAAATATTTTTGTTCAGTGGTTCGCCGATTGACTTCTATAATCTGAGAGAATATATACTGCTACGTTACATTTGTTTTAGACTGTGTGCAGTGAGGTATCCCCTTTTTTCCATTCAGTGAATTCCGCACGCAACGCGAATTGTTTACTCTTAGAATTGATGCGGAATACTCTTGTCTCTTTAGTGTGTCTGGAGACGCTTAACTAAACTGCAAATGGAAGCTGACTCTCTGAAATGCAATCAGATCGCATAGTTTAAGGCCCAATGGAGGCCTTTGTATTGAAACACTGTTAATATCAAGGGGATGTTACGACCTTCATAGGCTGGTTCATATGCAAAACAAAAAACTTTTAAACTCTCATATTAGATTCAGGGTCTGACGGTTGGTATGTTTGCTGTTAAACTCTTTCACTCAGTTCAACCGTAGAACGCAGCACACATTTTCTTATTTTTTCGCCATTATTGCTCCAAACACAGGTTGAATAGTAGGGTAGATGGACCGTATCGCTTCCTTACGATCTCTCTAATATCAATAAGTCACTCGCGGTGTTCCACTGTTGTTATTCTGTCCAAGTTCTTGTATACATTGTGTATTATGTTCATAATATGTCCATATCTGTTTTTCAGAGAATTTCAAAACACCATGCATCGTTTTACGTTGTCGAATGCTTTTTGTAAGTTAGTAACCCAATTTTCCTTCGGTCTTGCTACCTTTGTCGTGTGTAACGATAGGGATTCCACTATCGCGTCTTTAGTATTTCTAATGCCAAATCTGTCGTTACGTAACATATTCTCAACTTTCGTTTCAATTCTTCTCTACAGCCCTCTTGCCAGCTACTTGCATGCATGAGCTGTTCAGCCGAAAGTGCCGTAGTTCCCGCGCTTATATGGCTTTTCTATCGTCGGAGCTAAATTGATCACTTTTCTTCCGAAAGTCTGATACATTATAGACGCTGATCTGAATAATCTTTGGGGTTGGCTCTTCCCACACACATTTTTGAAATTTCGCTGGAATTTTACCTGTAACTGGTACCTGCTATCTTATTTGCTTGCATTTAATTTAGAGCTATGCTGAATTCGGACTCTAGTATGCATACCTTAGACCTTGAAAATATTTGCTCATATCTGTTCCCACCAGTCTACATCTACATCTACATTTATACTCCACAAGCCACCCAACGGTGTGTGGCAGAGGGCACTTTACGTACCACGGTCATTACCTCCCTTTTCTGTTCCAGTCGCGTATGGTTCGCGGGAAGAACGACTGTCTGAAAGCCTCCGTACGCGCTCGAATCTCTCTAATTTTACATTCGTGATCTCCTCGGGAGGTATAAGTAGGGGGAAGCAATATATTCGATACCTCATCCAGAAACGCACCCTCTCGAAACCTGGCGAGCAAGCTACACCGCGTTGCAGAGCGCCTCTCTTGCAGAGTCTGCCACTTGAGTTTGTTAAACATCTACGTAACGCTATCACGGTTACCAAATAACCCTGTGACGAAACGCGCCGCTCTTCTTTGGATCTTCTCTATCTGCTCCGTCAACCCGATCTGGTACGGATCCCACACTGATGAGCAATACTCAAGTATAGGTCGAACGAGTGTTTTGTAAGCCACCTCCTTTGTTGATGGACTACATTTTCTAAGGACTCTCCCAATGAATCTCAACCTGGCACCCGCCTTACCAACAATTAATTTTATATGATCATTCCACTTCAGATCGTTCCGCACGCATACTCCCAGATATCTTACAGAAGTAACTGCTACCAGTGTTTGTTCCGCTATCATATAATCATACAATAAAGGATCCTTCTTTCTATGTATTCGCAATACATTACATTTGTCTATGTTAAGGGTCAGTTGCCACTCCCTGCACCAAGTGCCTATCCGCTGCAGATCTTCCTGCATTTCGCTACAATTTTCTAATGCTGCAACTTCTCTGTATACTACAGCATCATCCGCGAAAAGCCGAATGGAACTTCCGACACTATCTACTAGGTCATTTATATATATTGTGAAAAGCAATGGTCCCATAACACTCCCCTGTGGCACGCCTGAGTTACTTTAACGTCTGTAGACGTCTCCCCATTGATAACAACATGCTGTGTTCTGTTTGCTAAAAACTCTTCAATCCAGCCACACAGCTGGTCTGATGTTCCGTAGGCTCTTACTTTGTTTATCAGGCGACAGTACGAAACTGTATCGAACGCCTTCCGGAAGTCAAGGAAAATAGCATCTACCTGGGAGCCTGTATCTAATATTTTCTGGGTCTCATGAACAAATAAAGCGAGTTGGGTCTTACACGATCGCTGTTTCCGGAATCCATGTTGATTCCTACAGAGTAGATTCTGGGTTTCCAAACACGACATGATATGCGAGCAAAAGCCCTTCTTGAAGACTGGGACTACCTGTGCTCTTTTCCAATCATTTGGAACCTTCCGTTCCTCTAGAGACTTGCGGTACACGGCTGTTAGAAGGGGGGCAAGTTCTTTCGCGTACTCTATGTAGAATCGAATTGGTATCCCGTCAGGTCCAGTGGACTTTCCTCTGTTGAGTGATTCCAGTTGCTTTTTCTATTCCTTGGACACTTATTTCGATGTCAACCATTTTTTCGTTTGTGCGAGGATTTAGATAAGGAACTGCAGTGCGGTCTTCCTCTGTGAAACAGCTTTGGAAAAAGGTGTTTAGTATTTCAGCTTTACGCGTGTCATCCTCTGTTTCAATGCCATCATCATCCCGGAGTGTCTGGATATGCTGTTTCGAGCCACTTACTGATTTAACGTAAGACCAGAACTTCCTAGGATTTTCTGTCAAGTCGGTACATAGAATTCCACTTTCGAATTCACTGAACGCTTCACGCATAGCCCTCCTTACGCTAACTTTGACATCGTGTAGCTTCTGTTTGTCTGAGAGGTTTTGGCTGCGTTTCAACTTGGAGTGAAGCTCTCTTTGCTTTCGAAGTAGTTTCCTAACTTTGTTGTTGAACTACGGTGGGTTTTTCCCGTCCCTCACAGTTTTACTCGGCACGTACCTGTCTAAAACGCATTGTACGATTGCCTTGAACTTTTTCCATAAACACTCAACATTGTCAGTGTCGGAACAGAAATTTTCGTTTTGATCTGTTAGGTATTCTGAAATCTACCTTCTATTACTCTTGCTAAACAGATAAACCTTCCTCCCTTTTTTTATATTCCTATTAACTTCCATATTCAAGGACGCTGCAACGGCCTTGTGATCACTGATTCCCTGTTCTGCACTTACAGACTTACAGTCGAAAAGTTCGGGTCTGTTTGTTATCAGTAGGTCCAAGATGTTATCTCCACGAGCCGGTTCTCTGTTTAATTGCTCGAGGTAATTAATTCCTCTCTTAATTATACTACTGGAACCGAGTTTTCCACATGTTTTCAACATGGAATTCCTTCGCACTCTGGATGTTGATCCCCTTAATTTTTTCTTTTATATAAACCGAATCTTTCTATTCCTTCTCATTTCTCTTTGTGTCATTTCACTTTAGCTTAAGCCGGCCGGGATGGCCGAGTGGTTCTAGGCGCTAAAGTCGCATGTTCGAATCCTGCCTCGGGCATGGATGTGTGTGATGTCCGTAGGTTAGTTAGGTTTAAGTAGGTCTAAGTTCTAGGGGACTGATGACCTCAGAAGTTAAGTCCCATAGTGCTCAGGGCCATTTGAACCATTTGAACCACTTTAGCTTGTGGGATCTCGTAGTGACTTAGTCTTAAGTAATGAACTGTTGCATTCCTATTTTTGCTGGATGTACTACCTGCCATTTTCCATCAGTTGTAATTCATCTATCTTGTCGGTGTAACATCTGTGACCGCTCTTTCTAGGAATGTCCATTCTTCTTTAACTGCACTACCTACTGTGGTATTCGTTGCCGTACTATCTACAGTCTTAGAGAACTTCAGACTCACATCATGCTTGTGTACTTCTTTGTTCCACTTGTTTACATTTTGATTCTTCGTGCGGATTCTCTTAAGCTTACTCTCTTTTCATCCTTATTAAATAGTGAACTATGACTTTATGTGCTCCTGGATATGTCCTATCCAGTACTTGATTTCGGAAACTCTGTCGCACTGCGGTGTTATACAGTTCATATCTGCCCTTGTTTCCAGGCCATTTACAAACATATCTCTCGCTCTTGGCATCCTCGAACATTGTATTTGGTGTTACTAGCTGAAATACGCTAAAGAACTCATGAACTTTAACTCCTCTCTTAATCATACGACTGGAACCGAGTTTTCCAGTAACGTGTTCATCTCTTCTCTGTCCTACTACCGCGTTCCAATAACACATTGTTATATATTAATGTTAAATGTCCTCTTAGTTTCTCTCAGTATTTTCAATATCTACTAGTGGCGTCGACATATATGTTTGTGCTATTATTGTTTGTATTATTTTGCTTTTTATTGAAATGAGGAAAACCTGTCATGGAGCTGATTACAGTAAATTGCGTTAATTCCTACTCCCGTTACAGAGTTTTCTGGTGTAACTGATATTAACCTGTATTCATCTGACAACTGAAACGACGCATTTACGGTCATCAATACTGCACCTTAACGACATTCCGTTCACAAGTTTCTTATGCCACAGTTTAAAGTTTAATATTTCACTTCTTCATACAGGTATATTTCTGTCATGTCATATATTATACAAGGAGATTTTTGTGAATTTCACGGTTATTTACGATGCTCAGGAAACTTGTTTCAATTTTTAAGTACTGGTCAGGATTTTTATATTTATAGATCAAGTATCCAACTACAATACATAAAATAGTAAAGAAATCCACTGCTTGCGTGTCGTCGCAAGCAGTCTCTTCAACGAAATATCAAATATTTCCGGACCGAACAATATTAACATCGCTTCCACAACAGGCAACACTCTGCAACAAACGTTTAGACGTAAATATAAACACACATACAGTCATACACACACAGTGAGGTGTGTAGTACACAAAATGGTGTGTAGTACATGCTAAGTCCTTAACATAGGCCAAACAGAGAGAGATTTCCAGAAAGGATATAACTAACACGTAAACGCCGACTATACAAACAGTTATGCTAAATCAGCAAAAGTCACACACATGAAGGACACTGGGCACCCATTCCAGGATATCGCAAACCATCTTCACACAATACATCAAACGAACAAGGGACGCCAGATGGATCTATGTGAAGAACTACAAATTTTTATCCATAGCACATTACATATTAAACAGATGGTATTAAGGATGCAGGGTACTTTTCCGGCTCAATATTATGTAAAAATCAACACTTACGTCTTTCAGGCACTGTTTATAATATGTAGCTTTTACAGATTTTTTGTTGATATCGGTTAATGCAGCACAGTTTCTAATCAAATGGTAAGTATTTTGAATAATTTTGAACCTGCTTAGGGTTATTAAAAAATTACAAAGAAATTGATGCAATTTATTTTTCCAAAATGCTTCCTCAAATGAGATACCATTTATCCAATGTTATACATTTGAAGGAGACCAAAATTTTACCAGATATTCATAACATGATGGCTGAGGTACTAAATCTGTTTTATTCCACGTATTATGTATATTACAAGGATAAAAAATATCACGTATTTTTTTTTAATTTTTATAATTTTTTTCCTATTAAAAGTGTTACGAGTGTTGTCCGGAAAGTAAGATCCGATCGGTCGCGAAATGGAAACCACTGGAAAAATCCGGTAAGGTTTGCACAGATGTGCTGGGCAGTGTCTCTAGCATGCCCGTCGATCGTGTCGCGCCACTCTTTTCAGTTTTGAGTGAACAGTGAGCACGTAAAAATGTGTTGGGATTAGTGTTCCCGCCAAGTACGATGGCCTGGTTAGAGATTTCGCCTGTGTCAGGCATCCCACATAACACAACTGTCGAGCAGTTCCTTCTTGATGCCAGTTCTCGGCCGCACACTGCAGGGGCAATGAAGACACTCCTGCAGCGTTTCGGATGAGAAGTGTTCGATAACTCAAAATACAGTCCGTAATTGGCTCCCCCTGAGTCTCATCTCTACTCACAAGAACCGCTGGCTACGATGACAAATTTTTTTCACAGAGTACGAGCTGCAGACCAGTGCAGATAACTGGCCGAAAGCACAGGCGGTTGCTTTCTATGACGTGGATATTCGAAAGTTGATAGAACTCTACGACAACACTCGATGTTGGAGCGGCGACTATAGAGAAGTAGGTGGCAGGTGTGCCTAAAATATTTCTGGTTTTCACTGTGGTAAGTATCTGAACAACCTTCGGATTTTTTTCTATAATTTAGTTGATTCTGCAATAATGCTTAAGTCTAATAGATAAGTATCGACTATTGCAAGTTACAGAAAAAAATAGAGCAATGCTTTATAAACTTCAGGAAATATTTCTACCTGAATTCTGCAAAATACAGCATGCGGAAATTGCGAATAAAGATATGAGTACAATTAAACTGTGCCTCAGAATATTCCTGAAGCATGGTCTTCATCCTGCAGCATTTCATCATCTTCAAGCTTCCTCTTGTCATTCCTTTTAGCAGTTTTTGCTTCTTTGTTAACTTGAAGAGCGAATCTTTCAGCTGCATGCACTCATTGTCTGTCACGTGCAAGCAGTTGATCTTACATATTAGAGCGACAATTTATGCCTAAATTTCTCAGAACTTCCAACCTTCCTATCACTCCATCAAAGAAACGTTCTTCATCTAGAACACCAACATTTAGTGTATTTAGTCCTACAAAAACATTCATGGGTAATCTTTCCCATATGCAATAGTAGAAACTTTCATTTGTTTTCTGAGTGCCCCCATAAAGACATTTACTAAGCAAAACAGGGTCACTCAGGTCTGTAGAAATTGGTTTTATTTCTTTCATAATAGGCTCAGGAAGAGAATGTTTACGATGGTATCTTTGACCACTTTCTTTTGCTTTTTGGTAACCACACCAGGAATCGGCTCCGCCGCCCGAGGTAGCCGTGCGGTCTAGAGCGTCTTTTCACCGTTTGTGCGGCTCCCCACCCCCCATCCCCCTCTCCCCGATCCATCGGAGGTTCCTCACTCGGGCATGAGTGCGTGTGTCGTCCTTAGCGTACGTTAGTTTGGTTTAGATTAAGTAGTGCACATGCCTAGGGACCGATGACCTCAGCAGTTTCGTCCCATAGTCCTTACCACAAATTTTCAATTTCCAATCTGCTCCTTTACGGCAAAGTCCGTAAACAGGGTGGTCATCTGTGGACAACTTACGTAAGTAGGAGGCCCATATAGCTTTTCTCATTGCTATAACGTCATTCAGAGGAGTAGTTCGTCTAACGGCCAGTCAATAATAACTCTGAAGAAGGTCTAATTCAGTTTCTGTCAATCTGCCTCGGCCAGAAAGAGATTTTACTACACATAGCACCTTTCCTTTCATTTCTCTTCGTAGCTTCCAGATTGTAGCATCCATCCTCTTTTGCACATGTCCACAAGACTCCAGCTTTGTTACCAAGGTATCACCATAAACATTGAACTCATTAATTTTATTGAAAGCTTTAGAGTCCCCACCGCCTAGGCACTTCGTATATGTAACGTTATAAACGGGCACTGTCCTCAGAATTATTTTCAGAGCTCCATTACACTCCATGCGTCTACTGTAACCATTATAATTCTTAGAACACCGATGTTCAATATGTTCTTGAGTGTTACCGTGGCTGGTGTGGCAGTACTTAGATAAGCACTCAACATCAACAACTTTTCCATTCTACCGAGAAGGCCTAATTCAGTTTCTGTCAATCAGCCTCGGCCAGAAAGAGATTTTACTACACATAGCACCTTTCCTTTCATTTCTCTTCGTAGCTCCCAGAATCTAGCATCTATCCTCTTTTGCACATGTCCACAAGACTCCAGCTTTGTTACCAAGGTATCACCATAAACATTGAACTCATTAATTTTATTGAAAGCTTTAGAGTCCCCACCGCCTAGGTACTTCGTATATGTATCGTTATAAACGGGCACTGTCCTCTGAAATATTTTTAGAGCTCCATCACACTCCATACCTCTACTGTAACCATTATAATTGTTAGAACACTGAAGTTCAATATGTTCTTGAGTGTTACCGAGGCAGGTGCGGCAGTACTTAGATAAGCACTCAACATCAACAACTTTTCCATTCTACCGAGAAGTAGCACTTACAACACCATTCAAGGAACTATGTCCGCAACATTTCCATGTCCCATCATGTGCAACAGCTATGTCCCTGCTTCCACTAATATTTACAGTTTCTTCTACTGCATGTTTCTCAGATGCTTTATACACCAACTGTCAAGACACCTAAAAGTATTTTTGTGTACTTGCTGAACCTACTGGGAGGAGGAGGAAGGTCCATCAAACCACACAACGTTTGAGAAGCCTTTTTTTCCTTTTGCTATTGCACACATTGCATAAACTAACTTCAAATTCACATTATATGAATAATGCACAATGATCGAAGTCATTTTCGAGGTAGACTTATTGCAGGATCTCTACAGAACAACTAATTTTGACGCTAAACCCTTCCTGCTACTTTGTTGTTCAGTTATTTCCAGACAGCTGACACCGTCACATTGTTTACATTTCGCCACTTTATCAGTGAAGATACGACGCCCACATCAACAACAACAAATCCACTACAAACATCATCACTGTTAGCACAAATATTTCAGTCACCAGGAGGCGTGCCAGGTGGGAGTTTCTTCAATGAATAAGTGATACAACAGTGTGGCTTGCTTTGTTTGTGAACTGGTTACCACGGAATTTGCTTTTATTGAATTTCTTGATGCCTGGCATAGTTCGTATTTATTGCACACTAAAGGATATGTACTTCCACACATATATATGTAGCACCTGGGATAGAAACATTCAGTAAGACCTGAACAAACTGTTTCAGCAAAACAAAGTAAATAATAGCAAAGATAATCATGTACAGACACTAGAAACCTCCAATGTTACGATCATATACAATGTATCATACATATGATCGCTGGAAACAGAAAGTTCACAGTTCTTTTCGAAATAATACTGGTTTCTGTAACAGAAATGAAGGGGGCGTGGCAACTTACATGACTGTAACTTTAAAATTTGTTATATATATATATATATATACATACGAGGGCCGTTCAGAAACTAACCTCCGGTTGATTTAAAAAAATACACCAAGTTAAATAAAAATATTTTAATATATACATCTTACAACTACATCTTTGCACTATTTTTCTACATAGTCTCCATAGCGATTGAGGCACTTATCGTATCTCTTCAGAAGCTTTGAAATTCCTTCTGCATAAAAATCACCCGCTTGTGCCTGGAGCCAGCCTGTGACCGCATCTTTGAGCTCTTCGTCGTCATCAAACCGCTGTGACCCGAGCCATTTCTTCAAATGCATGAAGAGGTGATAATCACTTGGCGCCAGGTCTGGGCTGTAAGGTGGATGGTTGATAACGTCCCACTTGAAGGACTCAAGAAGGGCCGTTGTTCTGCAAGCAGAGTGAGGGCGGGCGTTATCGTGCAAAAAAACGATACCGGAAGTCAGCATACCACGGCGTTTGACCTGTATAGCCCGTCATAACTTTTTTATTGTTTCACAGTACACGTCTTGATTAATGGTCGTACCACGTTCCATGAATTCAACCAACAACACCCCTTTGGCATCCCAAAACACCGTTGCCATCAGTTTTCTGGCAGAAAAATCTTGCGAGGCTTTTCTTGGTTTGGTAGGCGAATTTGAATGTGCCCACATCTTTGATTGTTCTTTTGTCTCAGGGTTCACGTACTTAATCCAGGTTTCGTCACCGGTCACGATTCTGTTTAACAATGGTTCTCCTTCGTCCTCATAACGTGACAGAAAGTCTAATGCAGAGGCCATTCTTTGAGTTTTGTGGTGGTCGGTAAGAATTTTGGGCACCCATCGTGCACAGAACTTACGGTAACCCAATCTTGCTGTCACTATCTCGTACAAGAGAGTCTTAGAAATCTGTGGAAAACCAGTAGACAACTCCGAGATTGAGAAACGTCGATTTTCACGAACTTTTGCATCAACTGTCTGAACGAGTTCGTCAGTCACCAATGATGGTCTACCACTCCTCTCTTCATCATGAACGTTTTCTCGTCCACTTTTAAATAAACGTACCCATTCACGGACAACTCCTTCACTCATAACTCTTGGTCCGTACACGGCACAAAGCTCACGATGAATAGCTGCTGCAGAATATCCTTTGGCTGTATAAAAACCTTATGACAGCACGCACTTCACATTTGGCGGGGTTTTCTATTGCAGCACACATTTCAAACTGCCACAAAAACTAAACTAGCGCAGGTACGACGTTCACTCCACCACGGCTTGATGCCGACTGACCTGTTGAGTGCGTGAACGCACAGATGGCGTCGCTACTCCCCCCACAACCCGCACTGTGACCAATCGGAGGTTACTTTCTGAACCGCCCTCGTATATAGGTCATTTTTCATTTGAAACCCTATAATGTATATATCAATGTAATCAGAAAAGACTGTGGAATTTAATAAAGTCACAAAAAAATTATGATTTTTCCACCATTTATAAGTACCCTGTACCCTTAATGTAAATGTCTTTAAGAAGTTCATCAATGTGCAGTTCTTGTTTATTCACATATATAATCTCGATGGATAACACGTAAATTCTACACAATCATACTGTGTAATGCCTGCTGTGGCATAAATATGCATATACAAGAACTTATTATTATTATTGTAGTTATGCGTGAGTAATTGAAACAATTGTTTGTTAGCAATTAGAAATCATCTAAGTATAAACAACTAAATTGGGAAAGTCTGAGGTGACGGTCTTGTGTTTATTCTTGCGCTTTTTGTGCCACGCAAGGACATATTCAACAAAAAATAAGTAGAGATTTTAAGACGCGTTGTTGTTGTTGTGGTCTTCAGTCCTGAGACTGGTTTGATGCAGCTCTCCATGCTACTCTATCCTGTGCAAGCTTCTTCTTCTCCCAGTACCTACTGCAACCTACATCCTTCTGAATCTGCTTAGTGTATTCATCTCTTGGTCTCCCTCCACGATTTTTACCCTCCACGCTGCCCTCCAATGCTAAATTTGTGATTCCTTGATGCCTCAAAACATGTCCTACCAACCGATCCCTTCTTCTACTCAAGTTGTGCCACAGACGCGTATGTTTCTATTTTCTATTGTCAAACCACAATTTATGAAAGATGTTTATATTTTATTAATAGCATTAAGTAGGAATAATTAATATTTGTCATGTTGGAATTAATTGTGGTAGCAGGGAATGTCTGCACCGAAGTATTGTTTGCAAGAGAGACCGGTAATTGCTACAATTTTAAAAAGTGCGGGAGAGACCGCGTATGGATACATTTTATGAAAATAGCGGGAAAGACCGCGCATTGATACATTTTGTAATGGTAGCAGGGATTGTCTGCACCAGAAAGCATTGTTGGCGGGAGAGAACGCACTTTAGCGTTCGTAGGAAGTCAGTAGTAAGCGAGACGTGAAGCAAGTCGATAGCAGGTCTGAAGCGAGAGGTTGAGAGGAGTAGTGTGCCTGCCAGCCACCAGCTATGATTTACAAGAGATTATAAATGGATGTACAGAGACATCAACTAACTATTATCAAAGGAGGAACTAATTTTATTGAATTATTTTCTTTGCGAAACTCAAGACTACTGAAGGTATGTTTGCGCAATGCTAGTTGTAAAATTATTGTAAAAAGTAAGTCCCATTTGAGCGTTTGTAAAAGCATTTCATTACCAACCGTAAATATTTGAAGCGTTTTCAGAATATAATCAATTTTTGCCAGCAATGTTGCATTATTGACTATAATCCATCCCAAAAACCATCAACGTAAAACTTTGAAAAATTTCATTGTTGTCAAGAAAAAGTGTAACTATGAATTACGTAACTTCAGTCAAATTAATTAAAGAATAACGTCAGCTTTGCTATTAAAGAATAACGTCAGCATTGGTAATAAATACAGCCACCTATTATGAGAGCCCACCAGCAGTTAATAGAGTATAGTAAACCAGAGTAGGTATAGTCATGTCGCAGTTCGATGTAGCAGTCAGATGGCGATCCAGTAACAGTAAAAAAGGTAAGGGACAGTTTTGGGTTATTGCAGATAACGATTGAGGGCCACGAAGACGACACATTCTATGTTTCGTCGAAATAATCAGAAAATCACTTTAAATAAGCAGCAATTAAATTTGTATGCGAAGATTGAGAAAGAGAGTAAATTTCAAAGGGAAGATTTCATTTGTTATTATCAAGCAAGAGATAGAAATCCTAAGGAATTGTTTCATAGGTTACTGTAGAAGGGAAGGTTGCGTAAACAAAAAAAAGAGGTATAGAGTAGACGGGAAGGATTCAAGATGTCACTGAGATAATTTAAACTTACAACGTGCTGAAGTTCCACACTGAAATAAATCAGTCTTTGCAGACAGGGATAAATTTCGGTAAATAATCTCACTGGCACACCCACAATATTGATTTTGTCACTGCTCAACATCATCTGTCAGTACAAGGAACTATTGGTAAATGAAATGGAGTCAAGACGGAAGAGAATGTTCTATCGTTACTGTCTCGTTAATGTGACACATGTGGCAGAACTAGTTTGTGTTAACAGAATCACGAAAAGACATTTCATTGATGCTCACTACTTAAAGCTTAAAATCTGGCTTCTAGCCCTGACGTATCCTTTAGCAGAACGTTGGTTTAAGGTTGCTTCCTCTTGAACGCAATAAACAGAAACAGAACAACTACACGTGATATGCAGTAGAATTTTTTCGGTGATTCAAAGCGAAGTATAAAAGTTATTGAGGAAGCTGTTTTTCACAAAGGACATCAGCAGGACAAGCTACCAATCTCGTGGTATTGAAGCGCTGTATATTTACGGCTAGTATTTACGAGGATGGCTCTTAGCGTCACAACAGAACATCGGGAAGAGGAGTGGAGGCGAATTGTCGACGTACAATCTTCTCCGGACTGCACTCACGTTGTATAAACACACAAAACACGCACGCACACACGCCTGAGGTATACAGGGAAGGAAATTCGTGGGCGGACGGCGGCAGAGGCAGCGGAATAATGGCTTGGCCAGCGGCCAGCGTCGGCCTAGCGCAGGTAGCCAGGGCTGCCACTGTCGGGCTCGAAAAAACAGCCGCGCACCGCCCCGCCGTGCCTTCTAAAGGGACGAGCTCGCCGAACTGTCACAGCGGCGGCGCGCGGGCCGAATGCGTAAAAGCATTTGGCTTGCGCTTTGTAGGGCTCTATTACTAATTAAACGCGTCCGGGAGCAGGCAAGCAACGCCAACATTTGTGACTTGCCATACCCTCCAGTTTCCTGCCCCGTAGGTTGGCCAAATAAAGTATTAAAGTTTGACGTGTACACTCCGTATTGAATCTATGAATATGTGCCTGCTTGACGAATTTATGCACGCTATCGAGAACGTGCGAATTCAGGAAGTGGAGAACACACGTCCGGCTGGATGAAGGCATTTTTATAACAAATTTGTCTTCTGGTAAGAGACTTATTACGTGGAGTGAATGTCACAACACAACCAAAAACGCAGAAAGGGCTTTCGCTGAAAGCGGAACGCACGGTTCACCCTGCAGTTTCTCGCTCCGTTCTCTAACCCTTGAAGACTCCCACTGGCTACGAGCCGTAAGTGGACCTGTTCCAGTGGTTGTACTGGTTATGTAGAATTTTTCTTGTCACCAAGGAGGTGAACTCTAATGGCAGAAGCAGTCGTGTCACGTGGTTAATATTGATGTCACAGCAGACTCAACTGTTTTCCCCGAGCAATCTGGCGCAGTGGTTAGCACGCTAGACTCGTATTGGGGAGGACAGCGGTTCAAACCCTTGTCGAGCCATCCAGATATAGGTTTTCCGTGATATCCCTAAATGGCACCAGGCATATGTCAGGATGATTCCTTTCAAAGACAATGGCCGATTTCCTTCCCTATCCTTGACGCAATCCGAACTTGTGCTCCATCTCTAATGAACTCCATATTGACGGGACTTTAAACCCAACCTTCCATCCTTCCTAACGGTTTTCAAAGTATGGAAAAAGTTAAAACGTGGGTCATTTAGAGAACTAAAACGAAAGGAGCTTTGATATGAACCACTGACTTTCTGTTTGCGAAATAGACACTCTTCAGCGTTTCACTATAAAATGTGAAAATTGAGGACTATGTTCTTCATGAAGTTTTTAAATGTTTGTCCATAAAAACGGTTTGACTTTCTCTCTCCCTTTACTTACCTATTCCACCCCTCTCAAGTGCAGTTTCTAATATGACTTCCAATTACTATATTATTTTGTGGAGACGTGCAAGCACGAAAGCGTGGGCTCAGAAGTTAGAGATGTCACTTATATTTTTGGTGTGTGTGATGTATGGATCTCATCAACGAGGATAGGCAGAGTACTGTGCATTTCTGGAACAAGGCCGTCCAATCAGTTGCACGCACCTTCAGTCACGATTTCGCTGTGTTTGCAAGACGATATTACACTATCACATCAACCCCAACTCGTAGATGCCTTCCTCCAGTACCTGTTGAAATGAACTCTATCGTGAACATGCTTGGGAGTTGTTCAGACCTAGAATGTGTCGTTGCAGATACCCTCCAAACACTCTGTATAACCTCAACAGCCCCACCTTATGAAGGCGTGCCGACGAGAATGTCAGGTGGCAACATCGCGTGATGAGGGTCAACACAATTTTTCATGTGACTTATCAGTAGATTTCGGTTTAGTAGCTGTGCAAATATGTTTGCTTTGGACAAGCAGAATTAACTGGGCTATTTTGCAGTGAAGTAACATTTCTACGTTCACGCGTTTTAGCTTTCATACTCAGCTCCACTTGATTCAAGGTCCACATACGTTAGCAGATATTTAGGTAGTACCAAATGTTTTTGAACACTTTACATGCATGGAATTCGTATAGGTTTAAAATTTTTTACAAAGACAAAAGAGTGCTGTTTTGTTTAGGTGAATGTCCATACGACTTTCAGGAACTGCACACATTTTGTTCCAGGACGTCCTAGATGAGGGGCAGCAGATATCCTCAGTGTGCGGAAGTCGTCAGATGTGAATACAATGTGGAGCCCACCGGAAATAAATAATGTGGGACTGTTATTGCTCACGAAATACAAGTACCGTACTTTGAGTACATAAATAATCTCCCGTATAAAGCTGGAAGCTCAATGCAGAAGTGAGTCGAAAATGTTGTTGCATGTAGAAAAGTTGCAGTGCCACAAAATTGTAATGAGGTGCAGAATTACAATGAGAAAATTTAGTACGGAAACTGACAGGTCCTTCTATACATAAATGCATTTTATATACACTGTGTGACGAAAGAAATGAAGAAACCAGGACGGGAGGAGAAAGCGAAATGAAATATAACGGGTTGAGGTAGTACGTGATGTTATTTCTGAGATCACAGAAGTTAGTGAAATGTGTACTGCCCTCGGCAGTGTAAGTGCACTTACCAGTATAATGTAGCACCCCCTGTTGTCTGGTTTTGATTGGGAAGCGCCCCATAAAACCATCGGATTCTCTCATAAGACGAGTTAACACGTAGCTGTTGTAACTGGTGCCTTATATCCTGTATAGTGACACTGGGACTGAGATGACATCCGAACTAGTCCCAAACACTTGACAGAAGACAGATCTGGGTGTCCTGCTGGCCAAGGGACTACCTCAGCGTCACGCAGTCAATTCACAGGGAATCATACCAAGTGTCGACGAGCTCTGTGTTGTTAATGAATGGCACCACTGTACTGTCCCATGAGAGTTAACACATGAGGCCGCATGGTGTTCGTTACGCACTGTTGCACGCCAGAGGTACTTCGATCAATACCATTCGTGACCTGAGATCGTACTCGATGGGTGCCCACCATACGACGCCATGAGTGACAAGACTGGGCTTTTTCCAAATTAGTGAAAGTAAGGAACCTCTCCTCCTGGCGGTGTCATTCAGACGATGGTTACCTTGGGTAGTGCTAAACCGTGATTCGTCACTGAACACAGTGCGCCGCCAGTAGTCGTCTTCCTTGCTTCCCGGTCACGGCACCAATCCAGAAACAGCGGTCTGTGTTGTGGTGTTGACAGCATCCTTCGCTCTAAACTGTAATACCTGGTCCTGTTGCTGCTAGTCTCCGCCCAGTGTTGCAGCTTGAACTAGAATGTTGCAGGGAGTTCATTACTTGATCTCGGATGGAATACGTATATGTGAAGAGCATACGATGTGAGTGGTGCACAATATATCGATCGCCCCTTCTGGCTGCAAGACATAGTCGACCAGAATCTTCAAGACGAGTATGCACGCGCTCACCATCCCAATTGTCCAACATCGTGCCCCTGTCATATCTACACAACTGGCCATTAAAATTGCTACACCAAGAAGAAATGCAGGTGATAAACGGTTATTCATTGGACAAGTATATTATACTAGAACTGACATTTGATTACATTCGCACGCAATTTGGGTGCATAGATCCTGAGAAATCAGTACCCACAACAACCACCTCTGGCCGTAATTACGGCCTTGATACACCTGGGCACTGAGACAAAGAGAACTTGAATGACGTGTACAGGTACAGCTGCCCATGCAGCTTCATCAGGATACCACAGTTCATCAGGAGTAGTGACTGGCGTATTGTGACGAGCCAGTTGCTCGGCCACCATTGACCAGACGTTTTCAATTGGTGAGAGATCTGGAGAATGTGCTGGCGAGGGCAGCAGTCGAACATTTTCTGGATCCAGAAAGGCCCGCACAGGACCTGCAACATGCGGTCGTGAATTATCCTGCTGAAATGTAGGGTTTCGCAGGGATCGAATGAAGGGTAGAGCCACGGGTTGTAACACATCTGAAATGTAACGTCCACTGTTCAAAAGGCCGTCAATGCGAACAAGAGGTGACCGAGACGTGTAACCAATGGCACCCCATTCCATCACGCCAGGAGCTACGCCTGTATGGCGATGAAGAATACACGCTTCCAATGTGCGTTCAACGCAATGTTGCCAAACACGGATGCAACCATCATGATGCTGTAAACAGAACCTTGATTCATCCGAAAAAATGACGTTTTGCCATTCGTGCACCCAGGTTCGTCGTTGAGTACACCATCGCAGGCGCTCCTGTCTGTGATGCAGCGTCAAGGGTAACCGCAGCCATGGTTTCCAAGGTGATAGTTTATGCTGCTGGAAACGTCGTCGAACTGTTCGTGCAGATGGTTGTTGTCTTGCAAACGTCCCCATCTGTTGACTCAGCGATCGAGACGTGGCTGCACGATCCATTACAGCCATGCGGATAAGATGCCTGTCATCCCGGCTGCTAGTGATACGAGGCCGTTGGCATCCAGCACGGCGTTCCGTATTACCCCCCTGAACCCACCGATTCCATATTCTGTTAACAGTCATTGGATCTTGACCAACGCGAGCAGTAATGTCGCGATACGATAAACCGCAATCGCGATAGGCTACAATCCAAATTTTATCAGAGTCGTTATGGTAGGCATTTCTCCTCCTTACACGAGTAATCACAACACGTTTCACCAGGCAACGCCTGTCTACTTCTGTTTGTATATGAGAAATCGATTGGAAACTTTCCTTATGTCAGTACGTTGTAGGTGTCACCACCGGCGCCAACCTTGTGTGAATGCTCTGGAAAGCTAATCATTTGCATATGACAGCATCTTCATCCTGTCGGTTAAATTTCGCGTCTGTAGCGCGTCATCTTCGTGGTGTAGCAAATTTAATGGCCAGTAGTGTAGATTCTTTGCATATCTGGAACATATGAAAGAAAATTAGGGTTTACCGTCCCTTCGACTTCGACGCCATTGGAGACAACACAAATTTAGATATTGCTCGATTCGACATAATGGCGAACTGGAGACCTACAGTAAGCCGACTTCGTATTCTGCCACGCTCTGATAACGCTGGCTCACGAGTATAAGAGAACGTATAAGTCACCTTGTACTGCCAAAGATACTATAAATTTGGTTGGCATTTATGATCTCAGCAGTAACATCATATATCTCCCAAACCTTTGAAGTTTCATTTCACTTTCTCCTCTCCTTCTAGGTTCTTCATTTCGTTTGTCAGCGTTCACTCAACAACTGACACTGTTCTCGCCTCTTGTATGCCCTACAAGGCCTCATAACAACACTATACACCAACAACACTAATGCACTTCGTGGTCGATTTACTTATCATTGCGAATTCAACGAGGATGAAAAATTCGCGTCGATGGTGCGTACGGAGTTTACGGGGAATTAGACCCTATCTTCTGGGTGCTTCTTTTGTCAGGCACTGTATTATGGGATGAAGGAAGAATTCTTGTTGGAACCGACCAGCTAAAAACGCCTATAAAGACTGATAAACTTTGAAGTGGGACGAGCGCTGGACTAGTGCTAGGAAAGACAAATGTCACTGAGGTTCGTCGAAACAATCACCAGGAAATGTAAGTAATTATACAAGCAGGCAGTTTACATAAGGTTTAGCCGACAGATTTTTTGTTGTTGCTCATTTATCTTGGACTCGTAACAGGCAGGATTTGATGATGAAATATTCAACAAAACAATGTGTTTTCGTGATGAGTCATAGGAAGAGGGTCGCTGAGTACTGCTCTTTTGCGGGGCCTGTTCTTTTACCCTACTTGTATACTGGAGTCACCCGCACTTTTTTCCAGTAACATGGGACGTTGTGCTGGGCGAGAGAGTCAAAATAAAATTAATTTGGGTAAGGTGTCAATGCCGTATTGGGGTTCTATCTGGACCTGTTGATGTATTTGCTTCCAAATCGTTCAGTTGTTTCCTTTCACGACGGATGCTTATTGTGTCATCCATCCTGGAGTCTGTCCGATGGTCAAATAACGGTGTCTTCGCACGTGTGAACGACTTCTTGAACGTGTGAAACGAAACGTAAACTGTCGTTTTCCGTTAATACTGGGCGTGAGGTGAGAGACATCATGAGCAGGAGGCCTGTTTGTTTGGTCTGACTCCAAGCTACATATATGGGGAAAAATTGTGTGTGTCTACCTAACCATCAGGGAAAATATGACTGATGCTAAAAGTGATCTACTACTTGGGGCGCTATTCGTGAAGAAGGAAGTATCCTGGTAGGTTTTATTCTATCAAACAGGCTGACTGTGGTTGCTATGTTGCAAACTCAGTAGTAAGAGGAAAAAGGAGATAAATGTTTAATAATTTTAATCTGGCAACAGATAACGATTTACACAACAGTCTTATAGAGACAGGGGGTAGTACTAAAAAAGTTTCCTTTTGGTCTTGATTAACTGAAAGCCACTGAATCGACATTCTTTTCGAGGAAAAAGTAGTGGATGGTATCAGTAAGTTTAAGAGAAATCTGATGGGAGATCATGAAAACAGCAGTCGTAAATTTCCGTGAAACTCCACGAAGAACACATCAGACAACCAGCTGCTGCCCGTGACTGTACTTCCACATCAGTAGTTTCGTTCTGATGCTGAGTGAGTAACCTACTGTATGTGCAAAAACGTCAGCTTCCCTCTTGTGTCTGGCTGTTTGGGTAAACACAGCTCGAGATGTTTGTGCGTCCCCCCCACCCCCTTCACCCCACACAGCGTACCGCTCCACCCTACCTGAACACACGATGATACAGTGGGAGACGCATCACGCCAAGCAGTGGGTGCAGACAGGCATGGGTAGCAGTGTGTATCTATACATCAATCAACTGAAGTACCTGTAAGTTATACAAAATGTATATTATGCAATAAATTTTAAAAAATTTTACAATGATTCATATTCACTGATGTAAAAAATATTTTTCACGCCCTCTTAGGGATATATCGACAACCCCTGTTAGCCACGGAACTTCGCAATTTGGTGGGGAGGTTTGCAGGCTGCCATAGGTGCAACCACAGTGGAGGGGTATCTGTTGGGAGGCCAGCCAAAAATATGATCCATGAACAGGAGATCAGCCTTTTGAGTAGTTGCTGGGGCGGTGGTCTGGATGATTAACTGATATGACCTTGGAACATCAACCAGAATGGCCTCGCTGTGGTGATACTGCAAATGGCTGAATCCAAGGGGAAACTACAGGCATAATTTTTCCCGAGGGCATGCACGTCTACTATAAGATTATCTGATGATAATATCCTCTTCGATAAATTAGTCTGGAGGTAAAATAGTCACCCATTAGTATCTCCAAGTAGAGACTGCTCAGGAAGATGTTTTTACCAGCAAAAGCAAAACTGGAGTTCTAAAGAGCGGAGTGTGGAATTTCAGAGTCCCTAGGTAGGTAAGAAAATGTAAAAAGGGAAACGTATAGGTTAAATTTATGTATGAGTCTGTGAAGTTGGGTGGCAGGAGGAACAGGTAATGCAGGAGTAGGTTTAACAATGAACAAAAACAGGAACACGGATAAGCTACTATGAACAGTATACTAAGCGCATTATTGTAACCAGACACAAAGCCCACACCTGTAACAATAATACAAGTTTTTATTTCAACTAGCTCCGCAGATGATGAAAGACTGAAGAAATGTTTCGCGAGATAAAAGAAATTATTCAGATAGTTAAGGTAGATGAAAATTTAATCGTCATAGGGAACTGGAATTCGATAGGAAGAAAAGAAAGAGAAGGTAAAACAGTAGGTGAATATGGACTGAGGGAAAGAATGATTCAAATGGCTCTGAGCACTATAGGACTTAACTGCTGAGGTCATCAGTCCCCTAGAACTTAGAACTACTTAAACCTAACTAACCTAAGGACATAACACACATCCATGCCCGAGGCAGGATTCGAACCTGCGACCGTAACGGTCGCGCGGTTCCAGACTGTAGCGCCTAGAACCGCTCGGTCACCCCGGCCGGCAGGGAAAGAATGAAAGAGGAAGTCACCTGATAAAATTTTGCAGAGAGCATAATTTATTGGTAGCTGACACTTTGCTAATGAGTGGTGGCCGAAGACTGTTCTCGTGGAAGAGACCTGAAGACACTAGAAGGTTTCAGACTAATGGTATAATGGTGAGATGGAGATTTCGGAACAAGATTTTAAATTGTAAGATATATCCATGTGCAGGCGTGGACTCGGACCGCACTTTGTTGGTTACGAACTAGATTAAAACAGAAGAAACTGCAAAAAGTAGAAGATTGGACCTGGATAAAGTGAAAGAAATAGAGATTTTAGAAAGTATCAGAGGGAGTATTGGAGAACTGTTGACAAGAACAGGGGAAAGGGATACGGTAGAAGAAGAATAGGTAACTTTGAGAGATGAAATAGTGAAGGCAGCAAAGGATCAAGTAGGTAAAAAGACGAGCGTTATCAGAAATCGTTGGGTATCATAAGAGATATTACAGACATTGAATTTAACTGATGAAAGGGAAAAATATAAAAACAGGGTAAATTAAGCAGGCAAAAATGGATATGAACATCTGAAAAATGACATTGACAAGAAGTGTAAAATGGCTAAGCAGGAATGGCTAGAGGGTAAAATAGATCCTGCCTACCGTAAAATTAAAGAGATCTCTTGAGAAAAGAGGACCACCTGTATGAATACCAAGAGACCAGGTGGAAAACCAGTCCTAAGCAATGAAAGGAAAGCAGAAAGGTGGGAGGAGTATATAGAGGGTCTACACACGGGCGATGTACTTGAGGGCAATATTATGGAAATAGAAGAGGACGTAGATGAAGATGAGATGAGAGACCGTCACAAGACACGCAAATGATAATGGTCGAAGTACAGAGGATATAAAATGTAGACTGGCAATGGCAATAAAAATGTTTCTGAAGAAGAGAAGTTTGCCAATATCGAGTATAGTTTTTAGACCCAAGAAATATTTTCTGAAAGTATTTGTATGGAGTGTGGCCGTGTATAGAAGTGAAACATGGATGATAAACAATTTAGATAAGAAGAGAACAGAAGCATTTGAAATGTGGTGCTTCAGAAGAAAGCTGAAGGTTAGGTGTGTAGATCACGTAACTAATGAGGAGGTACTGCATAGATATGTGGAGAAAGGAAGTTTGTGGCACAACCTGACTAGGAGAAGGGATCAGTTGGTAGGACACATTCTGAAAAATCAAGCGATTACCGTACTAGCATTTTGGAAGGAATCGGGGGGGGGGGGGGTGGAGGGGGTAAAAATGGTAGAGGGAGACTAAGCAGATTCACAAGGATGTAAGTTACAGCAGTTATTCGGAAATGAAGAAGCTTACACACGACTGAGCAACATGGAGAACTGCATCAAACCATTCTTTGGACCAAAGATCACAACAGCATTATATATACTTTCTAAGGCTGTGAAGATGTAATAACAGACATAGTTACTTTCACATTTGCAGTTAGCAGTACAGCCTGAGGAAGGCATCTTGCAACAGTCGTCAAAAGGTCAGAATTTTATGGTTGACTAAGCGGCCTCAAACCCAGAAGAATTTTATTGTCTGAGACAAAGGGCGCGGAAGCCTACATTTACATAGTCGTGCAGATATTAGATTTACTCAGGAAGTTCTATTTGTTTAGCAATATGTGGGAGCCTATACGCACTCTGACGGACATGTGGGTGGGCATTAGTAAACTGAGGAGCAGGAAAACTAACAATTTAACAATTAAATTACGTTAAAAACAGAAACACACACATCCAAAGTATCAAAGCGAAAAGTACAGCCACTTACAACTGATTTAATAACACACAACATAATCTCTAACACAGCTTAGATAAACATCAGGCGGACACAAGGACACACTCCTCTATGATCCATAACTTGAAAAAATATTTCGAATTTCAGCCCCTTATAAAATGAATTTACTTTACTTAAGATTCCTCAGTGCAATGATGGTGAAGTTACTTTCAATATCATTAAACAAAGCCATAATTCATTTGTCATACAGGGATACATGGTGGAAACTTAGCCTACACATGAAGCAAACCTCCACTAGTTCTGTTAATTCATGCACACGCATTTGAACTCTATGTAACTACCAAATTCTATGCTAACATTCTTAATGTGAGGAATAAATTGTTGATCAGAACATTATTTCATTTAAATAACATTCCAGTATCTTCGCCACATCATTGCAGAGTGAACTGCGAACACAACTGCCGACCAACGGTGTACGATTAGCAGCGAATGTGGAGAAACTGAGGGGATGGAGGAGGATAACCCAAAAACGACGTATACACTTCGTCTACCTACCGAGACATGCTTGAGCCAAACAACGTACCCTGGTGACACAGTTAAACTTCTGTACCCATATGCTATATTCCAAAGATTGGCATATCAGGTCTTGGAGAATACGAATTGCCTTCAACCACGAGAAGCACACTCCACTCAGATTTATCATGAATTCAGTTCCAGGCACAGGATAAGGGTATAAGAGAAATGCTGATATTGTTTATCAAATGTAAAAATAAATAAACAAGATACTTTTGCTTCCTGGAGTCTAAGTCTCTTTCAACGGAGAGTAATAACTGTTCATTTCTTCAAGGGTAGGTAAGTGTGGGAATTATCGTGAAATCACGTTAATGTCTCATGCATCCCAGCTGCTGACGAGGTTAACACACAGTAGACTGAAAAGAAAACGAGGATCTGTTAGATAGCGATCAATTTAGCTTTAGGAAAGGTAAAGACACCAGAGAAGCAGTCCTGACATTGCGCTTCGTAATGGAGGCAAGACGGAAGAACACCTTTACTGGATTTGTCAAACCAGAAACAGTGTTCGAAAATGTAAAATGATGCAAGATGTACGAATTTCCTCGAAAAGTAGGTAAAATCTGTGGGAAAGACGGATTGCAGACAGAATGTACTGGAAAGAAGAGGGAGAAATAAGAATGGAAAACCAGGAGCGAAGTGGGTTAAACATAGTGTGACACAGGGATATAGCCTTTCGCCCCTACCGTTCAGTCTATGCATTGAAGACTCTATGACGGAGATACAACGAAGTTTCAAAGGTGGTGTCAATAATTAGGATTTAAGGATATCAACGATAACATTCTCTGATCGAATTGCTATCCTCAGTGAGACTGAGAAAGAACTACAGTACCTTTTGAATGGAATGAACAGCCCACTGAGTACAGAATATGGATTTTGAGTAAATCGGAGAACGACGAAGATAATGAGGAGTAGCTTAAGTTGATGGTTAACCTAACCATCAACTTCAGATCTAAACTGGTGACCACGAAGTAGGCGCAGTAAAGGAATTTTGCTACTTTGGATACAAAATAACACATGCCGGACGAAGAAAGAAAAATAAGAAGCAGATAACTACAGATAAATAGGTCATTTATAGACAAATCAAGTCTACAATCATCAAACATTGGCCTTAATTTGAGGAAGAAATTTCCAGGAATGTATGTCTGGCGCACAGCTTTGTATAATAGTAAATCATGGACTGCGGGGCAATCACAAATTAAGACAATGGACGCGTTTGAGATGTGATGCTACAGAAAGACGTTGAAAATTATGTGGACACATTGGAATGAAGGGGTTCTCCGCAGAGTCGGTGAAGAAAGGAACATGAGGAAAATGCTAACAAGACGGAACCGGCTGATAGGGCACGTGTTAAGACATTGTGTAACAACTTTCATGGTACTAGAGGGAAGCGCTGAATAAGAAAGAGGCTGGAAGACATTCCACAAATAAAGAGCACATAGTGTTCAGGCACTACTCCGAGATGGTGATTGATGACTAAAACGCAAAAAAACCAGTTCTATATTCAGTCGAATGTGTTTAGGCATATCTCGGAGTAAAGCGAATACCAAGATACAATTATGGGGCGCTGGGTGTTAGAAGCGCTTTATAAAAGTGTGCAATCCATTATAATGTTCATTGGCTGCGTTCATCTTAAGGGCGCAGCCACAAATCTACCACACAGTCTTATTACTATTCTGCTAAAGTCCTGATTACTGAAACGTCCTCACATAGCATGGCCTCCTTTTAATAAATAAAACGTTTATTTCGAGCGTGCTTCAATGCAGAGTATAGTAAAGAACTACAGAGTGATTTGCGAACACGCCCAAAAATATACTTGTATTCAACACCACATTGCAGCACAGAGGTAACACATTATTTGTCAGAACTTTATTATTTTATTTTCTAAACCTTTTTAACATTGATGTAATAACCTGAGTGATAATTTAAAGTAAAAGGTGTTTTCATAAATTTCAGTATGTTAGTACAACCCTCCTCACCTGGGGGGGAGGGGGTTCGGTTCCGCTATCGGGCGCATCCCGTGGTGACTGCAGATATGCATGGTAGGTAGCAAATAAAATACCACATGTAGACCAAAACAGAAATCAAAATCGAAAAGCAGCTGTCTTCAGGTTACGTAGCCTTTGGTCAGGGTCTGTTCCCCAGATTAGGGAAGGCTGAAAAAAACCTCAAGGGTTCAAATTCCTGGTTATAAGGCTGTGGCAATATCGATAAGAGCCACACAATACCTAATATTATCAATCATGCAAGAGTCCGATGTGAAATAAAATAAAAGAAAGCGTAATAAGTAAAGCCGAACAATTAACTCCCATAAAAAAGCCAAATAACTTTCCTGAATGACAGAAGAACGTGACAGACATCTTGAAGAGAGAAAAACCGTGACAGCTATTAAAATCATGGAAAAATGAACATAGCGGACAAAACATAAGAAAATTGGTGAGCAAAAATATCAAAAGAATAAAAGAAGCTCAAGAAGACCAACTCCCCTTTCAGATAAACGAGGAATTCATCAGAAACAGCGCAAGAAATTTTATAAGACATTTAAACAAAAAGTAATCACTGGCCCTACAGCTCCAAAAAAAAAAAAATTGTTGCACACAATAGCAGAGATAATTGCAAAATATTGGCAGAGTATTTAAGAGACATCCTCAACAGCGACGGACACATAGAAGGAATGCACTTTATCACCTCAACAATAATGAACGCTAATTCTCAACCACCCTTCACTGATGAACTGCAAACAGTCATTTCAAATCCCAAAAACTATATAGTCTCGGAAGAAAACCAAATAACAGATTAACTTTGGACAAGTGTCAACAAAAAAGCCATACACTCTCTCCAAAACATCTTTGAAGAATTCTGGAAAATTGAAAGAATCCCACATGAATAGAAGACGGTTCTGAACGAGGCACTCCGTATAGAGGCTCCAAAACATACTCCAATAGCTACAGAGAGATCTCACTGCTAAATGTAAAATACAAGATATTCCTTAAAAACTTACTAAACAGGGCAGAGCCTCAGTTAGAGCATCAATTAAAGAGAATACAAAGCGATTTTACAAATGGAAGATCCTGCGCAAGCAAATCCTAAATCGCAAAAACCTTATGGCCTGTCAAGCATCAAGAACAAAATCATATGTTATCACTTTCGTTAACCTTCAGAATGCATACGAGTCAATACACCGGAAATCCCTCAGCCCTGCTCCAAAGAATTAAGCCCAGACAACAAACCACAGACCTAATCAGAGAAACCCTTACAAACGCATACTCTATAGTCAAATGCGCAAGAGAACTCTCTGACCCTTTTGAGAAAAAAAATGGTATACAGCCAGGAGATGAACTGTCGTAATTGTTCTTTAATTGCTCCCTTGAAAAGAAGGCAGAGAATGTCACACAAATATCGATAATGGAATCGACTAGGAACAAAAGCTTTAGAGTCAATCGTCTAGCCTTTCAGATGATATAGCCGAGCCCAGGGAAGAAGCCAAAGAAAACGTCCTTGAACTACAAAAACAAGCTAAAAACAGATCTCAAAGTGCCCTTTGAAAAGACCAAGATAAAGAAAAACATAAAAAACACCAAAACATTCTAAAGCGGGAGAACAAAAAGTAGATGTTGTTAAGGAATTCAAATATCTTGGAGAACAGATCAGCTGGAAAGCCATCGAGACAGAATCAATGGAATATAGAAGAACTGAAGTTGAACTGGTCCTCCTACTCACCAAAACCACACATAACAAAAATAGCATTTCACAATGTAACCGGAAGCCCTGTATATAGCCGAAACCTTGTCCATCACCAGTTGAAAGGTAAGACATCACAGAAAGGAAAATATTAAGAAAACTCCTTGGCACAAGATTCCACAACAACAAACCAATTCACATCAAAAATGAAACTTTTTGCCAGAGCACCCAAAAACTCTCAGACACAGTGAGGAAAAGAAGAACTGATTCTTCTGGACACAACCTCAGAAGGAACCCGAAAAACTAACAAAAAATTGACTATCTCTGCAAGAAAAAACCCAACCGTATTGGCTTAAGGAAACGGAGAAGAACATCAGAGAACACCCAATCGCGGAAATGTGCTTACAGAAAAAACTTAAAAAAATTGACTAAAGACAAGAACTAAAAGTTCGAAGATAAAATGAAAACCTAACCAACTATCCAAATCTCCGAAGAACAGAGGGAAGCAATATCAGAAGGAATGAAATAATACTAGGCTAATAGAAAGGCACAGGGTTAAACGAAGGAAGAAGATGTTCAAAAACTATACAATATCTCATGTTTTATACACTGACACAATAGGATATAAAATGGTTCAAATGACTCTGAGCACTATGGGACTTAACATCTGAGGTCATCAGTCCCCTAGAACTTAGAACTACTTAAACCTAACTAACCTAAGGACACCACACACATCCATGCCCGAAGCAGGATTCGAACCTGCGACCGTAGCGGTCGCGGGGTTCCAGACTGAAGCGCCTAGAAACGCTCGGCCACGCCGGCCGGCAATAGGCTATAAAAATGCACCATATCATTGTCAATACGGAAAACTATAAGAAGCATCGTGTCTACTTAGTGTGAACTCAAACTACATCACACACACCAACATTGCACCTGTTACACATTTTTTTTTCTTTCAAAATACACATATCATTTGCCTTTTACTTGCAAAATTAAAGTGATTTCCTGGATCAAATAGTAGACCTATGCTCATCCGTCCTCCGTCAGTTTACTTCCTTTTAGTCCTCTGCGTTTCATTGTTGATTCTGTTTTGTTTGAAAGGTACAATATCACCATTCTCCTTCAGGCACCTGAAAGTGAGAATTTCTCGTCTGCGTAAGAGATTTGGTATGGCGGCATGTGTTTACCACGCTGATATCAATCATTTAGGTGAATAATGGCTATCACTCCTTTTTTGATCTTATCATCGTCTTATACAGCGCCATTTGTCACCCATAAGAACATTGATTACTTCAATTAGATGTGTCGTTGTATCAGTTATTTCCATTTCTTTTGCCCGTGAGTATCTCCTAGGAGTAACAGCACTGTAATGCTTGGTTACAGATAACGGTCTCTTGTCACTCCGTTCCACAACCAGTACTTCATTGACTTTATAAAACATATAGACATAGATTCCTCTTTCTTTTCTTTCACCAAATCTTTCGTATCAATCAAAGGGCACGCATTAAGTTCGCATCTTTCTTATTGTTCCAGTAACTTGCATTTTTCTCCTTTCCCAATGCGATGCGGGTGTTAGTGATATTGAAGAAGCTTTCGATGCTCTGATTCGGGAATCAAGCAGATCAGCTTATTTATTACCCTTACACGTAAAGCTCCTATTTGGTGTCTGTCTCGCTTCAATGTGGTGAAAAATTATAAACAAAGTCATTGGTACTCGTAAGATACCAAAATTTGTATCCAAATGTTATAGGCATTCACCTTACAAACATTTTAGTTGAATTTTTGCTATAATGACATACCATCATTTCAACAATTTAGGATACTGAATAATATACGTCTAATTACTCTAATTGGGAAGCGTATCATACCACTCATAAGTAGTGTGTCAGTAAAGGAATTTTGTTTTTCTCTGGTTAGAAGAAAATTCATGTGGTTCTGTTTACTAGCATAGTTTCTCCTTTGTTCTGTAACAGTACTCTTTAGTTCCTCAAAAAAGTTGCTCAAATACGTAGATCACTGACCTATTTCTAGACATTCTGCAGCATATCTGTCATTGCTCTTATATGCTTCATAAATGTTTGTGTATTCTGGTTCATATTTATACTACACACTTCAAAAAATGTTTTGCATCACCCCGGTCCCCAGATCTCTTGAACATAGACATTGACTGTGGATACTGTATCACAGACACAGTCCCTTTGACTGTTCAGAGCTGTCGCTAAACCCGCCCAAAGATGTCAACAACCACGCAATAGCAGCGTCTATTAGACGGAGCGGGTCCGACAGCCGATCAGCTCCTGTCAATCCACCACGAAAGAGGTTCAAGGCTCGTGTTGTGAGTAGTTCAGCCACGCCTAGACGGTCAATAATGCTGTTCGATCGCGTCCGCATTGTTTTCTGCAAGATCTTTCGGATCGTAAAATAACGGTGAATATGCATTGACAAACATCATCATTACCTGTAGTCAAAAGACTTCTGACATATCTTGCAGGCAGGCTCTATTCGTGGCATTTTACTTTTAATCTTCAACTTGTGCACATTTTGTAAAGATGACTATTTTATACGACGAGCTGGATAACTTGTTTGCATGCGAGGCTATAGAACAGCTCACTCTCTTATACCCTTGCATAGTTTGTTATCACAATAATACTGTCATACAACTGTAAATCACGGACATGTCATGCATGTTTTACTAACCGAACTGAAAATTTTTATACTTTATTACCATCATTTTGTGAAACTATGTCTGCAACTTGGCTTGCCCATGATGAAGGTTTCAACTAAATACTGTCATAGTTTTGTTAGCCTTCAGTACGAATGCATTTCATTGCATAGTCACTGTTAATGGTGATGATTTTCATTGCATGTTCACCGCTTCTTTACTATTTGAACGATTTGAAGATGGTTGTAGAAAACAATCGGAATTACTCATCGTGTTGTAACTGTATACTGAAATCTGCGTCCTAGGACAAGGAAGAATTTACAATAAAATATTGAATAAATTACATTAAGACAGTCGTCTCCTCCCTGAAAAGGGCGGTCTTCACTAAATCTGTTATGTCAGTCATCGGTTAAGCGAGAAATTATTTACAATGAAGCTACACTACTGGCCATTGAAAGTGCTACACCAAGAAGATATGCAGATGATAAACGGGTATTCATTGGACAATTATATTATACTAGAACTGACATGTGATTACATTTTCACACAATTTGGGTGCATAGATACTCAGAAATCAGTACCCAGAACAACCACCTCTGGCCGTTATAACGGCCTTGATACGCGTGGGCATTGAGTCAAACAGAGCTTGGATGGCGTGTACAGGTAGGTACAGCTGCCCATGCAGCTTCAACACTATACCACAGTTCATCAAGAGCAGTGACTGGCGTATTGTGGCGAGCCAGTTGCTCGGCCACCATTGACCAGACGTTTTCAGTTGATGAGAGATCTGGAGAATGAGCTGGCCAGGGCAGCAGTCGAACATTTTCTGTATCCAGAAAGGCACGTACAGGACCTGCAGCATGCGGTCGTGCATTATCCTACTGAAATATAGGGTTTCGCAGAGATCGAAAGAAGGTTAGAGCCACGGGTCGTAACACATCTGAAATGTAACATCCACTGTTCAAAGTGCCGTCAATGCGAACAAGAGGTGACCGAGACGTGTAACCAATGGCACCCCGTACCATCACATCAGGTGATATACCAGTATGGCGATGACGAATACACGTTTCCAACGTGTGTTCACCGTGATGTCGCCAGACAGGGATGCGAGCATCATGATGCTGTAAACAGAACCTGGATTCATCTGAAAAAATGACGTTTTGCCATTCATGCACCCATGTTCGTCGTTGAGCACACCATGGCAGGCGGTCCTGTCTCTGATGCAGCGTCAAGGGTAACCGCAGCCATGGTCTCCGAGCTGATAGTCCATGCTGCTGCAGACCTCGCCGGACTGTTCGTGCAGATGGTTGTTGTCTTGCAAACATCCCAGTCTGTTGACTCAGGGATCGAGACGGGGCTGCACGATCCGTTACAGCCAAGCGGGTAAGACGCGTGTCATCTCGACTGTTAGTGATACGAGGCAGTTGGGATCCAGCACGGCGTTCCGTATTACCCTCCTGAACCTACCGATTCCATATTCTGCTAACAGTCATTGGATCTCGACCAACGCGAGCAGCAATGTCGGGATACGATAAACCGCAATCGCGCTAGGCTACAATCCGACCTTTATCAAAGTCGGAAACTTGATGGCACGCATTTCTCCTCCTTACATGAGGCATCACAACAACGTATCACCAGGCAACGCTGGTCAACTGCTGTTTGTGTATGAGCAATCGGTTGGAAACTTTCCTCATGTCAGCACGTTGTAAGTGTCCCCACCGGCGCCAACCTTGTGAGAATGCTCTGAAAAGCTAATCATTTGCATATCACAGCATGTTCTTCCTGTCTATAGCACGCCATCTTCGTTGTGTAGCAATTTTAATTGCCCGTGGTGTATATTAAACGTATTACACCAAAAATTTATAAATTGGACAGAACTAGAACTTCACCTGCTTTCGTCAATTAAATAGGAGCTGTCCAGGAGAAACGAATTTGTGTTAGATTTAAAGCTTGCTCTACTACTTATCAAAGATTTGGCAAGTGGGTAATTTACTAAAACTTTTTGTTGTTTCACAAGTACTTTAATGTAGAAGGTAAAAATGTGACGAAAAATTTGGCAAAACGGAGAAGGACTCGCTGTCAAATGGTTCCGTACGAAGGTAATTATGTGTACCGGTTATTCATCTGTAGGTTTTGATGAACATGTTTGCGAGTATAAAAATACATGATATAAATGGCCATGTCATTTGACTGAATTGACCTCGAAGCTTAAATTTTTACGCCCCCAATGGACTAACACCTTAGTATTTGACATAAATGTCAACTTGAAACCACCAACCGTTTCAGAGAAAAAGGGGCCTTGAGAGACAAAAAACAACAAACGAATGCTACAATGGTTCTGTTTTTACCGACTGAGATACTGTCCACGTTTCCACCGATACCGACCAAAGGCATCTTCTGTCCGGAAGACGTCATGTAGCAGGTTGACACAGTCCGGGGCTCGCTCTTCCATCTCGCTCTCTGGTTGCAACCGTTCTCCACGTAGCTGGCTCCGGCCGCCCCTGGTGGCAGTTCCCAGAGGGCGACACACGAGTAGTACCGAAGCGGGAAGGTGGAGCGGCATTCAACGGCGTCGGACATGTGGAGACGGTACCATCGGCACAATACTTACGCACTGTATTGCACGGAGCAATGTCACAAGAAATAACCCCGATTACTATGGTAGCCTTTAATTGTGATTTACCTACAGCTTCCACGACCTAATTTGCTTATTGCATATGAAAATGTTTGTCGAGCTAAGCTTATGTACTGTGTGGCCTACTGACATTCCCTGATCTCCGCACATCGTACAGCCAGCGTGCCGAATTCAAAACACATTTTTGAACGTTTGGAAATGTACATACAAGGGTGTAGCGTAGGTGTATCGTAAATTAATAATTATTGTTTCACATTGTTTGGTGCGTTTTTAAAGACGTTTTCATTCCCACAACTACACTTATCACAATGAATAAACTTATTCCAAATACTGCCATCATTTAAGAACAGAACAAATTTCTTTATTTCCGCTCTTGGCCACAAAGTTGTTGGGTACTCAGTGAAGTATCTGCGCTAGCAGAATACAAATGCGGAAAACACAAGCCCGAAACAATTTATTGGACTCGCCAAAACGAAACAATACTACAGTCTCCAAAAGAACAACAGACTCGATCCCAACTGCGGCTGTATCACGTCCATCTGCAAGAGATCGGCCAGCTAGAAGAGGCGTCTCGCCGTGGCTGCCAGGGTGCCAGTTCTGTATACTTCCCAGCGGTTCGTCGAACTGCCCTTTGCCGGCAGTGCGTTGCCCTATAAAGCCTGTTTAGCAGATGTATCTGCCGGAACTATTGGCAATCACTTGCCTGGAATATCAAAGCAGTTCGTGGCTAGCTGCGACCTCTGGTGAAGCTGTTCATCAGGCTCCGCGATCAGGTGGCGGTCCCTGGCGGCCGTTGGTGGTGGTCTGGTGTTGTGTTGTGGCCGTCGGTAAACGTTTGTGTTGACAATGCAGACTATGTAGGTGTTTATCGTGTATATACGGCCAAGGATGCAGGCATCCAGTGTTGGTTGGACGTGAGGTGGGATGCCGATGCAGTAGGCGCTACAGTGTCTGAAGTGGGCGGCCACAGCACTCAACTATAGGTTTCAGTCAACAATGGCCTTCTTAACATCTGTTTTGAGAATGGAGCCATAGTGGCATCGTCAAAAGACAAACACAAAATCAGCTTAGCATCATCGACATATAGAAATTATGGTCTATACTAGAGTCATGTTGTTAATAGCCTTTGTTAGTAGCACTGTTAGCAAGATGACTCTAGCATATACTATACTTAATATGACAGACACCGTGGTTACGGTTACTACAAGCCACACCACAAGTTGGGAAACGGGGCCAAATTTCTAGTAGTTTACTGTCGAGTTGAGATTTTTACAAATGTTTTATTCGTATCTTACAGAAACTAGCAGTACGGCAATAAACAGCATTTTAAACAGGCCGCTAACGGCTATCAAGTAATTTATAGCAATACAACAATTTTAAAAAAATTTAAAGAACATTAGTAAACAGGCTAATAAAGTAAATACAGAACTTGTTAATAAGGTACGGTGAGGTAGTGAAGCTATCAACACCGCCATTAAAAAGATTAAACAGGTCTCAGCAAACAAACGATTAATGGCAATAAAAGGAATTTTCAAACCTGGAGAAATTTAAAAAAAATTTAAACAAAAGTATCTTTGAATATCATTAGAACATAACAGATATGACGGACCCGTGTAAGGCGGCCACAAATCACCCACTCAGGGATGCTCAGGCTAGGCAGAATACTGACCAATTTAAATACGCCCTTAAACACAATTTCCACTCTCAGGCTGGTCACTGCACCGACTTTTAGCCAGAGAAAAGTTGTTATAAGATGGCTTAACTTGCTGACAGAATTAGAGCTAGCCTCGTGCAAGGAAACATTACACCACACAGTCCTGAATGAGCGACCACATGATCAACCGACAAGAAGCATGAATTTACTCATAACCCACGACAGAATAGCGAAACAATTAAACTGCCAAAACTACACATCCCATCGGACAGTAACGAGAGGAGGAGGAAAGATCACTGTCTTCAATTACACCGGTGCCAGGGACAGGAAACCCGGTCGCCGGAGGCCACAAGGCAGAAGAGGCGCTGGTTACACAAAATTATTACTTAATGATTAAACCTTCCACGAACTTAACGTGCAATTATGCTCGAACAGGCAGTGCACGACCGCCGATGGCAAGGATCCACTCATCCTGCCACGCACACGTCGCCAGTGTACCCAACACGCCACGGGCACGCGACAACACGCTCTGTCACCGGAGATTACGTCTTCTCTGCAACGTTGACGTGTAGTGACCGCTCCTTCATGTTAGGTGTCTCCTTTTAAACTCCATTGTTGAAACGGAGGATTTAAAGAAGCTTGTTAACGTCCCACCAAGGCGAAATGAACAGCAACTACTCGTGGGGCGATTCTGTATACAACCGACACGCGTGGAGCTCTTCCGTCAACTCGACCCACTCCTTACACACAACCGACATACATTACGTGGCGACTCGGTACAACCAACCACGCCTGCTTCGCGCTGGAGAGCCACACTCCCTCCTGTGTCCACCACACTCTCTGCGCCCAACGCCCCTACTTCCGCGCCACCACACGAGGTTACAACTGGTCAAAGATCTCACTTCCTCCATAGCAGTTTCCCGGAGGCAAAAACGCAGATATCGATAGCAGAGGGAAAAGACAACCAAGCAGCCACTTAATGACAGACAACATATCAAACAAACATGTCAGGGGAAGAAAAGTCAAACCTATGCAATCTAAACACAGGGTGTATCACAAGTTGATACACGGCTGAGTGACACAATCCTAAACTGATTTGGTGTTTAGCTTTTGACGATGACACTGTGGGTCCATTATATTAGGACATGTTCTTAAAACAGATTTGAAGAATGCCATTGCTGACCGAAACCGGTAGTCTGAGGACCAAATAACTTTGTGATCGAAGACGGAAATAAACAAATTTATTCCATTTCTCTGGATCACTATCCTACTACCGAGCATTGAGCAAGTTTTGAAATCATTGGAAACTAAAAAAATGTACGAGTTTCTCACGGGTCTCCTGGTATAACAAACATCATGTTAATGAACTGCCATTCATTTCGTGAATTAAGAGAACTTACTTTCCGAATGGCAGAAGTATCTCACGGAATGGCCTTGACTCTGGAATCAGAGAAAGTTGAACCTGTACGGAGAGCTAGCGAGAGTTGTTACGAACCGTTCGTAGTGCATGTTACAGGTGTGGTTCCGACTGATGTACGCGATGCAGCTCCCATCACTCTCCGTGCAGATCCCTGTGCAGTGTAAACGTAGAAGCAGACACGCGAGTGTGTCTCATCCCCTCACGCTCCACGTGCGTGCGAGCCACGCACAGTGGCGGGCGGGCCCGCTAAGTGACTGGCTAATGGAGCGTCGTAATGCTAAACAAGCCGCGGCCCGCGCCCGCTCTGGCGGCGTGCCTAGCCCGCAGGCTCCCCGGCCGTAAATCGCCGCCTTTGGAGCGCGCCCAGCGCCACTTGTAAATCTGCCACGCGCACTGCCGCCGCGCCGCGCTTTCAATTGCGCGCCCGGAGGGACTTGGCCGGGGACTCCCCGCTCAGTCGCACCGGCCGAGCCGCTGCTCAGCTGCGTCCGCTACCCTCCGTGTGAGCGCACCACGGTGCGGCTGCGCGCTGCGGCACCCCTTAGGGGCAGCGGCGGGCTCCTTGCTGCAAAACACCGAGTCTTCTGTGCAGTGGGGCGTAGGGGGACCTGTTTGCTGAGCGCGCACAGGTGAACCAAACCGGTATGCCACCTGTTTATTACCTGTGTGCACCTATAATACGTAATACATTCCATTAGAACTACTAACAGCCTTGGGAGAGTCAGGCCTAGCAAAACTCTACCATCAAGTGAGCAAGATGTACGAGACAGGCGAAATTCCCTCAGACTTCAAGAAGAATATAATAATTCCAATCCCAAAGAAAGCAGGCGTTGACAGATGTGAAAATTACCAAACTATCAGTTTAATAAGCCACGGCTGCAAAATACTAACACGAATACATTATAGACGAATGGAAAAACTGGTAGAAGCCGACCTCGGGGAAGAACAGTTTGGATTCCGTTGAAATGTTGGAATACGTGAGGCAATAAAACTGGTAGAAGCCGATCTCGGGGAAGATCAGTTTGGATTCCGTTGAAATGTTGGAACACGTGAGGCAATAATGACCCTACAACCTATCTTAGAAAACAGATTGAGAAGGAAAAGCAAACATACGTTTCTAGCATTTGTAGACTTAGAGAAAGCTTTTGACAATCTTGCCTGGAATACCCTCTTTCAGGTGGCTGGGGTAAAATACAGGGAGCGAAAGGGTATTTACAAGTTGTACAGAGACCAGATGGCAGTTGTAAGAGTCGAGGGGCATCAAAGGGAAGCAGTGGTTGGGAAGGGGGTGAGACAGGGTTGTAGCCTCTCCCCGATGTTATGCAATCTGCATATTGAGCAAGCAGTAAAGGAAACAAAAGAAAAATTCGGAGTAGGTGTTAAATTCCATGGAAAAGAAATAAAAATTTTGAGATTCGCCGATGACACTGTAATTGTCAGAGAGAGCAAAGGACCTGGAAGAGCAGCTGAACGGAATGGACAGTGTGTTGAAACGAGTATATAAGATGAACATCAACAAAAGCAAAACGACGATAATGGAATGTGGTAGAATTAAATCGGATGATGCTGCGGAATTCGATTAGGAAATGAGACGCTTACAGTAGTAAATGAGTTTTGCTATTTTGGGAGCAAAACAACTGATGATGGTCGAAGTAGAGGTGATATGAAAAGTAGACTGGCATTAGCAAGGAAAGTGTTTCTGAAGAAGAGAAATTTGTTAACAACGAGTATAGAATTAAGTGTCAGGAAATCGTTTCTGAAAGTATTTCTATGGATTGTAGCCACGTATGGAAGTGAAATGTGGACGACAAATACTTTAGACAAGAACAGAAAAGAAGATTTCAAAATGTGATACTACAGAAGAATGCCAAAGATTAGATGGGAAGATCACATAACTAATGATGAAGTATTGAATAGAACTGGGGAGAAGAGGAGTATATGGCACAACTTGACAAAAAGAAGGGACTGATTAGTAGGACATGTTCTGAGGCATCAAAGGATCACAAATTTAGCATTGGAGGGCAGCGTGGAGGGTAAAAATCGTAGAGGGAGACCAAGAGATAAATACACTGAGCAGATTCAGAAGGATGTAGGTTGCAGTAGGTACTGGGAGATGAAGAAGCTTGCACAGGATAGAGTAGCATGGAGAGTTGCATCATACCAGTCTCTGGACTGAGGACCACAACAACAATATGTAATTCAGCACCGTTTTTGCGTGGCAGGGATTCGACAAATATTTCGTAGCTTTCGGCAGGTATGCGGCACCAGAAGTGTACGCAGAAGTTACGCAGTTCCCTTAAATTAAGGCCCGCGGATGTGGCGCCCTATAGCGTCTCAGATGAGTTTCATCGACTTCGTAACAGCCGAAACTGGTGGCGACAACATCGCAGTTAATTCTCTCTCATTCGTATTAGTCCACTGTATCATGATGCTCGTCTTCTGACATGGACAGTTATGCTAATGAAGGGTGCCATCGCCATAAAGGGAAACCTTTATTATCAGTTATTCAAGCTGTCGGTTATTTAAAAAGTTCAATACACAGTGTGTTTACAAATTAGTTACACGGATGTAACCTTTAATTGGGCAAATGGAGAATAACTTACAAAAATCTTTGGTACAGTACTGAGGACAGTGTACCTTCAAATTTTATTCCCCCACTCCCAACACTTATAGTTCCCGATTTTCCCGCTACGTACCAAGCGCGATTGAGTTCTTCCAGCAGTCATCATGTAACGGGGAGGGCGTGTGCAGTCTTGCTTACGGTTTCATGAATCCAGATCAGCTACTACACTTCAGAGGCAATTCAGGACTAAATACCGCAAGCTACCATCTCAAAGAGAAACTGTTATTAATTTGTACAGTCGCTTCACCGAAACTGGCTGTGTATTACATAGGACGCCAGCAATTTCTGACACAACAACTGAACATGTTTGGCAATCTTACATTCGTAGTCCAGATAAATCAACGACACCTGCCGTATCAGAATGTAATACGCCTTGTGTTACATAGTGGAAGGTATTACAGAATCTCGTTCCATTCAAGCCCTACGAACTGGGACGGCTGCAGGCTTTAAGAGGTAGTGACAAAGAACAACGAGCAGCATTTTGTGTAGAAACACCTAATACAGTGCAGGTTGAAGATGATTCTCTCAGTAAAATTGTGTTCAGTGGCGATGTCATCTTCCGTTTCTGCAGTAAAGTGGACCTTTAAGAGGTAGTGACAAAGAACAACGAGCAGCATATTGTGTAGAAACACCTAATACAGTGCAGGTTGAAGATGATTCTCTCAGTAAAATTGTGTTCAGTGGCGATGTCATCTTCCGTTTCTGCAGTAAAGTGGACCTTTAAGAGGTAGTGACAAAGAACAACGAGCAGCATTTTGTGTAGAAACACCTAATATAGTGCAGGTTGAAGATGATTCACTCAGTAAAATTGTGTTCAGTGGCGATGTCATCTTCCGTTTCTGCCGTAAAGTGGACCTTTAAGAGGTAGTGACAAAGAACAACGAGCAGCATTTTGTGTAGAAACACCTAATACAGTGCAGGTTGAAGATTATTGTCTCAGTAAAATTGTGTTCAGTGGCGATATCATCTTCCGTTTCTGCCGTAAAGTGGACCTTTAAGAGGTAGTGACAAAGAACAACGAGCAGCATTTTGTGTAGGAACACCTAATACAGTGCAGGTTGAAGATGATTCTCTCAGTAAAATTGTGTTCAGTGGCGATGCCATCTTCCGTTTCTGCAGTAAAGTGGACCTTTAAGAGGTAGTGACAAAGAACAACGAGCAGCATATTGTGTAGAAACACCTAATACAGTGCAGGTTGAAGATGATTCTCTCAGTAAAATTGTGTTCAGCGGCGAGTCATCTTCCGTTTCTGCAGTAAAGTGGACCTTTAAGAGGTAGTGACAAAGAACAACGAGCAGCATTTTGTGTAGAAACACCTAATACAGTGCAGGTTGAAGATGATTCTCTCAGTAAAATTGTGTTCAGTGGCGATGCCATCTTCCGTTTCTGCAGTAAAGTGGACCTTTAAGAGGTAGTGACAAAGAACAACGAGCAGCATATTGTGTAGAAACACCTAATACAGTGCAGGTTGAAGATGATTCTCTCAGTAAAATTGTGTTCAGCGGCGAGTCATCTTCCGTTTCTGCAGTAAAGTGGACCTTTAAGAGGTAGTGACAAGGAACAACGAGCAGCATTTTATGTAGAAACACCTAATACAGTGCAGGTTGAAGATGATTCTCTCAGTAAAATTGTGTTCAGTGGCGATGTCATCTTCCGTTTCTGCAGTAAAGTGGACCGGCCGTTGAGGCCGAGCGGTTGTAGGCGCTTCAGTAGGAACGGCGCGACCGCTACGGTCGTAGGTTCGAATCCTGCCTCGGGCATGGATGTGTGTGATGTCCTTAGGTTAGTTAGGTTTAAGTAGTTCTAAGATCTAGGGAACTGATGACCTCAGATGTTAAGTCCCATAGTGCTGAGAGTCTTTCTTTTTTTTTTTTTTTTTTTTTTTTTTTTTTTTACTGTAGTGTGATTCGACATAATGTTAGGGTATGCGGTGAGCAGAAACCACGTCATGTAATCGGACATGTGCGGGACTCGCATAAGTAAAATGTTTTTGCGCTGTAAGCTGTGACGATATTTACGATCATTTCTTTTACGCCGAATCAACTGCAACTGCCATATGGTACCGGGACATGCTTGAACGTTACCTAATACTTCAGTTACAACGGGATATGGGAACAGTATTTATCATCCAGAAAGATGGCGCGCCATCATATCACCATCGTGAAGTTGTTGCGTACCTCTGTAGTTTTGTGCTGACATGCAGCGTACCTGGCGGACTAATGGATCCCTATGGACTTCTGTGTAAGGAGTTGCTTACAGAATACTTGTTGCTTCAGTTCCGGGAAACTTGGAGTAACTGTGGCAAGGATAAAAAACAGTTATCACTACGCACTAAGACTTGCTTCGTAGGTTTTGGCTGGAAGTTGATTACAGATGTGACGTTTGTCGTATTACAAAAGGCAGCTACACTGAACATTCTTAATAAAATTTGAAGATACGTTGGATTCAGTGCTCTATCGCACATTTCTGAAAGTTATTTGCCTTATTCAAAATTAAAGATCACTTTTGTATAACGAATATTAAGGGAAAATGATCATGAGCTCAATAAAGACAGATCTGACAATTAGCAACGCATGTTGTAAATACGTCCTAAATTTATTTCTTCTGGGCCACTAGAGAGGCGGCACGTCTCTCTCTCATTTCAACGAGACTGTCGGTTGGTAAACTATTCACATTTTAGGTCACGATGTCGGTGTTCCCCATTACTGCATTTTGTATGTGCAGTTTATAGCGTTTTACAAAGGAAATTGTGGGCAGAATGTTCATATGACTGCATATGTAGCCTTTAGAGAACTTGCACCCGAGGGGCTGTAGTGGAGGCGACGGAGAACTGGGAGAATGGTGGATTGCGGGCCGTGAATGCAGTGTCCAGCGACCTGACAGTGCGAGTGATTCTGGGAAGCAGTGCTCTCTGGATTGTGCCTAGAGAGGGACTTGGAGCCTTGGCACTCCCTCTTCCCACCTACGGTCGGAGAAGTTGAGCGGCTGTTCGCGAAACATTTTACCTGGGCCAGGCGACAGACAGTTGCGAAGGCATCGAGCTGGCAGAAATTGGGAGGAGAGACTGCTGTAATCTGAGCGTTTGTACAAACGGTGGGACAGTCATAAAATGTTAAGCATTCTCATGTTAGAAACTGGGACAATACGGATAGAGCGACTGGGGCAGGTGTTAGTGGAGGCAGGATTGTAACTCCCCTTACGTCAGGATATCGCCACGTTCTTTCAGCGAGCGGCAAAAACATATATTTCATGGGAACGACAGCCTTCTTTCAGATAAAGGAAATGGTCTTCTTGGAAGTATAAGATCTCTCTATAGATGAGAGACTGTAGTCTCATTTAGATAGACGTTTTTTGCCAAAACGTGGTCATGCTTGCCATGAGAACAACGCCTGTCTAGTGTAAAATCTTCTTTTTTCAGAAAAGAGATTTTTAGTCACTGATTGGTTCCTCTCTGGATATTCAAAGAAAAAGGTATGCTCCCGCAGCGTGGGTACCCCGGTGCTGTGTCTGGATTGGCTACCAGGCGAAAAGAACACTCAAGGGTGTGGAGGAGATTCAATGACAAGAGGATAGCAGAGGTTGAAAATACCGCTTCAGTTGTAAATTCCTTTATTTTCACACGACCGGTTTCGGACTGTTATAAGCCTATCCTCAGGTATCGTAGTTGTGCTGTGTTCCCCGTGCACCACGTCCACCGGGAAAGGTGAGCTGCCTATGAGCGCAGAACAGGGACTCTGTTCTGCGCTCGTAGGCAGCACATCGCTACTAGAGAGACAGTAGCAAGCGTAGTACAGCCATATGCTGGTGTCTGTGACATAATGAGGATCATAGATTGCGCGCTTATGTAGTTGATACCCTTTGAAAATGAATCATACGATGTCGTGTCAGTGAGTGGTGACTATTTGATATGAAGAAAGATTGCTTTGCTACTTAATTTTGCTACCATTTTAAGTCAAGGATGTGTTTTGGTAACACCTTTAATTTGAATGATATTCCACCAAGTCTGTAATTACGGGTGAAAAATTTTACCATTATTATCCCCTTTAAATCTTGTTTATTCTGTAAAACATAACTAGTGATGAATTTAAAATATGTTATGAGTCCCATGTTGTAAAGTTAAATCTTAGGTAAGTCATTTTTGTGTATCTTCGAATGAATGGTAGGCTTAAGGGTAGGTGACGTTGAAAATCCCCACTCTGTAAAGCTTTTATTGGGAACAAAATCGACTTTGTAAATTCTTACTGAAATGATATATCATGGACTATTTGTCAGTGAGAAAATGCACATCGTTCTGATTCAGCGGCTCTCACACAGGCCGATTACCGACTGAGGAATGTGGGGCGTCCCAGGCTCATTCACTGTGCTAGCCTGGAGTCCTGACAGGGTCAAATTAGAAGATTGTGGAGGAGCGAGTCTGAGCTCCACCCTATTCTGACGTCACGGCAGTTGTTATCTGGGCGTGGCTGCGGCTCAAATCGTCCCGCTGTGCGAACAGCGTTAGGCCAGATGGTGCCATGCCCCACCAAAAGCAAACGTCAATCATCGCGAATTGTGCACGCATTTGACCCACACATAGCAGCTCTGTCAAGAGGTGTGCATGGTTCTGTTATTAGTCGTAAATCGCGGTGCTCTGTCAAGGATGGACTCAATGGAACAAGATGAAGACTGATGCGTCAAGGGGCTGTGCTATCCGCTGTGGTTCTCATTGTCCCAGTCAATGTTGACGCCACACCACAACGAGAGGCATCACTCGATCACCACATCAGTGTCAAGACGCGTGCATGGTTCTCCAGTCAGTTAGTCGTGCCTCGTGGTGCTGTTAAGATGGAGTTGATAGAAGATGAACACTGGTGCACCAAGGAGGCGTGTCATCTACAGCCTCTGTCAGTGGCCCAGTCACTGATGATGGCACGCGACAAAGAGGTGTCAGCAGGGTGAGGCAATGCACTCACACTGAGTCAGCTGACTTACATGGTTCCAAAATTTTGTTGGGTAACGACCAGCAACTTAGTTTTCATAATTCTTTATTACATTTTTTTCATTGTTTCTTTTAATTTATATAGGTGGCAAGTTTCCAACACAGCCATCCATATTCAAACCATACCAGCACTATTAGCGCTTATCAAAGGAAAATTTCACACATACTTGGGCACACAACATATGGTCATACAACAGATACCGATTGTTCTTATTAAATGCCTGATACATTCAACAGCTTCAGTAGTTTCGTCAGTTTAATGCGTCACATATGTCGTAAGAACACTCTACATATGTTGCATGATTGTGTGTTGTGTGGACGTTACCTAAGTACGCCAGTGGAATTTTGCTTTGATAAGCAGTTTTAGTACAGATAGGGTTTGAAAATTAACGTCTACATTCGAAACTAGTCATGAATATAAATGATTCGCAACTTTTTTTTTTTAAAAAAAAAAGGGACCAGCCGACTGTTGCAGCGTGACACTGGGCTCGCTATCACAAGAGATGTAGATCGAGATGTCTACTGCATACAGAATTGGTGTGTGACGCTTTCAGTGTTTCTCCGTGGGACAAGTGTAGTTCAAAGTGCAGCGAATGTGATGGAAAATCTGTGTCTTTCTCTTATAATTCAATACCTTGAATGTTTTTATTGTCTTTGTCTATGTGTTTGATGCATTTCAGTCTATTGGAATAACAGATGTTTCAATTATGTGGGAAACTTTAGTCTGTCTAATCAACTGGTGAGCATATCTGGGGCCTTTCATGATTAATGTGTGTTGTCTTATTGCATTGACTTTCAATAGTCTCGTTAAATTGTACTGCGTATTCTTGGATCCTTCTAACAGATGGATTAATTAAATATATTTTTCTAAATGATTTGATGCCGTGGAGTGATCCAAAGTAAAAGCCTTGAGATTCATCACTACGAGGCCAAAACAAAAACTGAATGATGTTAGTGTTCAAGTAGTGTTTTAGACAATAACGATGTTTCTCTTTTATGTACTGACGTCTTTTCTGTATTATTTTATCTTATGACTTCGTGCATTTTATTTGTCGCTATTTATTCTTAAGTGATTGTATACTCAGTGGCACATTTTGTTGCTCTCTGTTTTCATATGGCATATAGTTTACTAAAATAGTTGGCCTGTGTTTTGCTATACCTATGTCCTGCATTTTGCACTTGATAAACACCATCAGGGCAGTACCATCATATTATTGATTTCAAATGGGCAACTCCATGAATGTCAACCAAAGGAAGTTAGTGACACAGAAATCCCACTGATGGAACTCCATCATAACAGATTCTACTGCAAAGAACATCACAGGAAACTATATTAACAGCGAATCAGCTTTCCGGCTCTGTAAAGCCTCGGATCTTACTTTCGATCTGCTTCGGAAACAGCGAGAACCTAGACAAGACTACAAAAATGGTAAAGCAAAGTTCAGGCAGTGTGATAGGACTGGATTCGTAATATACTAAGAAAGCAGGATTTGTTGCAGTCCAAGTTAAAAAAATTAAAAAAATATTCTGAAATGTCGACAGGCGAAAGCTGATAGTAATTTATTTTTTTATTTTTTATTTATTTATCGATTTATTTAACCTGGCAAGATTAGGGCCATCAGGCCCTCTCTTACATCTAACCAGGCATTCTACTTATTTTACATTCATATGTTTTAGTAGGCATGTTAAATTACATCTAGTACAAAAAGTGAAATAAACAATTTGAAAGGTACACCTGGAAAAATACATACATATAGAGTTTATATTCTTAGGTCACGAGTACTGTTATAATTAGACATTATTGAAGAGACAGATTTTAGATAGGAGTGCTGGCAGCAGGGAGTATGAGGGAGACTCATGGTGAAGGGAGGAGAAGAATAGAGACATGATGAAACATAATTAAGGAAATATAAAGGAAAAGAAGATTGCGTGGCTAATAGAGATAGATGAAGAGGAAGGCATCTCAGGAGCAAGGTAGGAGACGCTAGCTTTGCTATTCGACAGATGAGGGGATTGCCCTTGTACATTAATTTTGTGGAGAACTTTGTGAGGATGATAGTAGGTAATGCTTCAACTTCTTAAAAGCAGCAGGAGATCGAATTTTGCGCAAGGTAAGGGGCAGTTTGTTCCAGAGGCGGACAGCGGCAACTGAGAAGGAGTTTGCAAAAGTTTTTGTTTTGTGAGTGGGCACAGTTAGGATACCAAATAAGAGTGACCTCGTGTTTCCATTATGATGGCATGACAGGTTTTTAATCTCTGAAGCAAGGTACTGGGGTGCTTGCGCGACGAGGAGTCGTTGGAGTAGACATAGAGTGTGGTAGTCACGCAATTTGTCCGGCCGCAGCCACCCCAGCTCGGAGTATGAAGCACTAACATGATCATATCGGCGAATGTTGCAGGTGTAACGCACACAGGCATTCATGGTTAGCTCTAGCCGTCTTTTGTTTTCACTACTCATGCCTTGTTGAATCACATCACAATAGTGGAGGTTCGGTAGAACGAGTGCTGGCACGAGCTGGCGTTTCAAGTGCTGTGGAAATATGTTCCGAAACTTTTTGAGAGCATAGAGACAAGCAGACGTCTTTCGGCACACTGCGACTGTATTCTCCGCCCAGTTGAGATGCTCATCCAAAGTTACACCCAAGTTCTTCACTGGTTTCTGATATGGTATTGGAGTACCATCGAGCAGAATAGGAGGTAGCCGTTCGCTGAAATCTGAACTTATTAATTTCTGATGGGCTATTAAGATTACTTGCGTCTTTTTTGCATTTAGTTTAAGCCCCAGGTTTTTAGCCCACGTCACTACTGAAGACAGATCATCATTCATCTGAGCGATTGCAGTGTTTACATCTTCTGGTCTGACGCTTAGGTAGAGCTGGAGGTCGTCGGCATAGAAATGATATTTACAGGAGGACAGAACCGACGAAATATCGTTGACATATAAAGAAAACAAAAGTGGCCCTAAGACTGATCCTTGTGGCACTCCCGAGGAAACATGTTTCCAGGAAGATTTTTCATTTACGCAGACAACACATTGCTGTCTGTCTTTTAAGTAGCTTTCAAACCATCTCATTGCACTATCAGAAAAATTAAGCTGTTGCATTTTTCTGAGCAATATGTCAAAGTTAACAGTTTCAAAAGCTTAGCTGAAGTCCAGTAGCGTCAATATTGTTGCCTTTCGATTGTCAATGGCATATTTCAGTGTTTGTGCTGTGATGTTTACGGAAACCGGATTGAAATTTGTCATATAGGCTGAATTCATGCAAGTGTTCAGTGATTTGGTCATGAACAATATATTCAAGTGCTTTGGAAACAGCAGGCAGTATGCTAATTGGTCGGTAATCACTAGGCAGTTGCGGGTTTTCGATCTTAGGGATGGGTCGAATTAGGCTTTTTTTCCGTGCAGTGGGATATATTCCGTTCACGAGGGAAAAATTAAATATGTCAGTCAAGACAGGTACTAAGATATCGGCCACATTCTTAATCATGGTTATACCGATACTGTCGTTGCCTATTGCAACAGAAGAGATTCTCATTATTGCTTTTCTTGCCGTATTTGTTGTTACATGTTTTAGATGGAAGGTATCGTTGTTAGTTATCCTGTTTGGGGATTCTTGTGGACGGTAATTATCAGCTGTGCTGGTATTCAGAGGTGCAGAGAAGAATTCATTTAATTCGTTAGCTGACACATGAAAAGTAGTTTCCGATTTTGCCTATCCGACCCCCAAGCTACGGAGATTCTTCCATAGAGTCGTGGGCGTCAGATCGCTGCATACAAGGGAGCGAGCGTGCCTGATTTTAGCATTGCGAATGCATTGTTTCACTCTGTTCCGTAGCTTTCAATATTCTTCGAAACGCTCGGGTTTCGGATCTGCCTTGAAACGCCTGTAGGCAGCATCCCTATTAGTCATCATTTGACGTAATTCAGCTGTCAGCCATGGAGCAGGAGATTTTCTTACACGGATTGTGCGCACAGGTGCATGTTTGTCATAGAGGGCAGTGAGTTTATCACCAAGTTCATTAATTTTGCCGTCGATTGTGGGTTTTCTGATTATTTGATGCCATGAGATTTCTGAGCAATCGGCTGTTAGAGCGTCAAGGTCAATACGTTTCATGTTCCTACAAGTTATGTAACGCGATTTGATCCTTGGGGGCTGCACAGAGTAGGCCAGGAATATTACATCATGTGCTGAGAGGCCAGGGGCCGATGTTTGGCCAACATCTCTTACTTTGTCAGTCTGTTTCGTTGCGATTACGTCTATAAGAGTATGACTGTGCGCCGTATGGTGTGTAGGTTGTAATGGAAGAATGTTCATGCTATTGCAACTAAACAGTCTTCTTAGGTTTATTGCGGAGGGAGTGTCTCTTAGCAGGTCTATGTTCAAGTCACCCATTACGATGACATGTTCGTATTGACACTGAAGTGAATGTAATTCCGACTGGAAGGAACTCATTGAGCTTATTTTTGGCGGCTTGTACACGACGCCAGTCAAGAATTTCCGACTTTGTATATTTATTTCAATGAACATGAATTCAGCCTCTTTTTCGTCAGCAGGATTTGACGTACATAAGACTTTCGCTTTGAGATCTGTTCGTATATACGCGCCGATCCCGCCACCTCGCTTTTTTGATCTGTCTGCCCTAAGAAATGTGTACCCTGGGAGATGAAAAGATGCAGAGGATATGTGTGGTTTCAACCACGTTTCGGAAAAGAGGATTACGTGGTAGTTTAGTTGGTTGAAGAGGAGGCTAAGTTCTTCGTAATGCGCAGGTAAAGACTGGATGTTGCAGTGAGCTGCTAAAAGCTCTGACGCGTTCCACTGAGCAGCCTGGAGTAGGGTGGCAGACTGGTTTGTCCCTTTGTTAGGCACTACCTGCCGCGAGGGGCACTGGCCGCTGCTTCCGCCAAGTGACATAACACAGGGGTGTACGAGATTTTGCACGCCCTGTTTGTGACACCGCTAGTGCCGAAAGAAAGGCGACTGCTAAAGATTTCCTGAAGTTGCGGGAGTATAGAAAATGGATTAGTGGTATTCGGTGCAAGGAGAATATGACCGAAATAGTGACGGCTGTGTGTCACTGTGTATCCCCTGTCGTAAGAGGAGAAATGTAATTAGCGTATTTGAAACAGCTTAGGGTGGCAATAAGGGAGAAGGGAGTGATTTAAGAGGCCGATGCTGCCAGCAGAGAGAAGTAAGCTTAATAATTAAAAGATTATCGTAGGAAGCTAGAATTAAATTGAAATTTACTAAAGTGATACTGGTAGTGATTATCGTAGGAAGCTACAATTAGATTGAAATTTGCTAACGTGATACTGATAGTGACTTTTGTTATGAACAATTTAAACCGAAGAGATGGGTGATTAATGAACTAAAGGAGAGACTAATAATTGCAATAGAACTATTTCAGAACGGAGGAGAATAAACTGAGAAAATGAAAAAAAGTATTAGCAGTAACTAAAATTAAGTAATGGTTAGAGCTACAGACACAAAAAAATAGAGAAAAAGTTAATACAGTTACAAAAACAATTAGTTTAAGGTACAAATATGGGTATAATTAAAAAATTAATAAAATTACAAGACTATATCTGAGTATTGGGGCTGTTACAATTGCAAATGATGTTAAGTTTGCACTTATGCCTCGAGTAGCTTCACTTAATACTATTCAGTTCTGTCATGTTTGTGACTGGCCGGCCGAAGTGGCCGTGCGGTTAAAGGCGCTGCAGTCTGGAACCGCAAGACCGCTACGGTCGCAGGTTCGAATCCCGCCTCGGGCATGGATGTTTGTGATGTCCTTAGGTTAGTTTGGTTTAACTAGTTCTAAGTTCTAGGGGACTAATGACCTCAGCAGTTGAGTCCCATAGTGCTCAGAGCCATTTGAACCATTTTTGTGACTGTCTTCTTTCCAGCTGCTGTCTTAATGATTACTCTGCCATCCTGAGTCCACACATTCTGAAGACCGAAATGGGATATGGCACTGTTTAAAATCTTTAGCCGTTCGTGTGTCAGATCTTCCCTTATTGTAAGCCCTGTCCTTGCTAACGTCTTCTTCTGGGTAAAGATCTCTGCCCTTTTTTGGTACGAGACAAATTTAATTATTATTGGACGAGGTTTGGTGGCACCTGGTAGTTTTCGTCCCACCCGATGGCTCCTGTCAATGTCTGCCTTGGTCACTTCAACGCCTAATTTTTCATGCGCAACCTGTATAAGCAAGTTGTCCGTGTCTTCTTCCTTATTTTCTACTACTCCAAACAGTCGTAGACTATTTCGCCTTTGGTACTGTTCTAGTTCGTCAGTTGCGGCAGATAGTTTCCCTTCCAACTCTCGTGCCTTTTTCTCGTATTCAGACACAGACATTTTTAGTGCTGTAATTTCGGCAGTATTGGCCTCAACAATTTCACGCATTTTGGCCAATACTGCTGCCGTTACAGTATCTGATATAGTGCCTGCTATCAGATCGAGATTGTTTTTATCGCGAAGCGCAGCGTTTACCTCAGAGCGGACCAGCTCCGCTATACCGGGAGCCGCGGCCGCACCTTCCGCCAAGAGCGGGCCCGCCGCACCTGCTGCTTCACCGCTGCTGGACGCACTGCTGTTCACTCTTCTGTTTACCATTTTCTCGAAGATATTGTCGGAGCACAGAAAAAAAATAGCACTACTGCACAGAACACTGTTGTTTTCACGATTTCCACTTGTACTAGACAACACCACCTGCGAGAACACCTTCGAATTCAACTAAATTTCGCGAGCCGAACTTAACACGTGTTACACTGCAGCCGCCATGCACACTACGCATCTATTAAAATATTAATGGACAAAGAATTTATGCATCTATAAATAATTCAATGCACAAAGAATTTCAACCCTCATTCATTATCGAAAAACGCGACAGGAAATCCTTGGAAGTTCAGATCCTACGTAAATTCACTAAATGAGTCAAAGGCACCCGTTGGCCAGTCCCGTGTGAGCAGTAGTAATCAACAGACTGCAGCTATAATTCAGCGTTAAAAAAATCATTCTTCTACGAGAAGACATGTCAACACACAAGTCGTCGTTTGAATTCCGCAGAATTCTTGTATGGAGAGCAGAGAAGTAGGCATCCCTGTCGCTAAAAAGCAACCGAATGAGTTGAGAACAAATAAGTCAACAAGTCTGGATGGAACTCCAGTTCAGTTCCAGAAAGAGTACGCTACGGCGTTTGCCCAGTAATTAGTTTTCTTTTATCTCTCGCCAACGCACAGTTCCAAACGGTTGGAAAAGAAAAGTGCCTGTGATTTTTACATGTAAGAAGGATAAAAAAACGGACCCACATACTCACAGAACAGTATCCTTAACGTTTATGTGCGCCATTATTATTAAGAATGTACTAAGTTCAAAAATAATATCCTCGAGAAAAACGAGACTCTGACAACAAATTGGTGTGGATTTAGAAAGCATCATTCGTGGGCTCGGCTTGACTTTCTCGCACAATATCCAGCGAACCATAGATCGAGGGCAACAGGCAGATCGTATTATTAGATTTATTTAAAATGTTCGAGACTGTGCCACATTTGAGACTGTTAACGAAGGTCCTAGCATACGTAACTATTTCTTAGGTATGTGAGTGGCTCGAAGACTTTTGAATTAGTAGAACGCAGTACGGCAAGGGCTCTTCAGAGACATATGGATCTCCAGGTGTGTCCCAGGAAATGTAAGAGGACCGCCCTTATTCACTTTAGGTCCTATACAAAACAATCTGAAGGCAGCCTACAACTATCTCCTGATGATACATAAAATGTATTCGCAGTTGCTAATGTGGACAACTATCAGCTGTATAACGGAATGACGAAAATGAAAATTTATACCAGACCGGGACTGGAACCCGGTCGCCTTTGCCGTTTTCACAAATAATTCAGGACAAACTGGCAAAGCGAAACTTTCGTAAGTCGTCGTTCATGCGTCACAACCTGCACTCGTACACATCACGTGTACATGCCTTACAGCGAGAGGACATTTTAACTGGGAGTCGCTGCCTGGTATCGGCGGATAAATACTATACTGCAGTGCCTGTGTTCTTAGGAAGTACTATGCAACGTCCCTATGGACAGGCATGCATGTCCGAAGAAACTCTGCATACTACTTCCTAAGAACACATGCATAGAAATAGTATATTTCCTGATGACCCTGCCGCGTACGGAAATGTGTCGTCTTTGATTGACTGTAGGAGCAAAACGATTACCCGGACAGAATTTCGAATTAGTTAAGCGCCATGAAATGGACAGCTCCAAAAAAATCGGTCGAAACATTAATTGTTTTAGTTCTGTAATGACACGGCCTAATGCCCAAATTCTTTTACTCAATATTTCTAATTGTTGTGATGAATTAAAACTTTTTGTAAGGAGAAAGTGCAATTTAATGAAGACGAGTAACAAAAACTATCGTGTGATATTCGAATACAGTGTAAGTGGTGTGCTTGTTGACACAACCACCTCGATTCAATATCTAGAAGCAACGTTGCAAAGCGAAATTCAATGGAACTGCCATGTTAATCGTGCTATTAGGAGAAGTTTAGAGAATCAGCATTTGCAACTGACTGCGGACGATTTCACTTCCATTAATTTACATCTGGCGTGAGAACCTCGAAAAAGCATGACCCATATGGAAGAATAAAGGCAGCCGATCTCCTCTCGTTCCACACACAAGTGGAATAGAAAAGGGAATGACTAGCAGTGGTAATAGGCATCCTCACCCATGCACCGTTTAGTGGCTTGCAGAATATGTACCTAGAAACAGATGTGGATGCAGTAAGCGTGATGTTGGGGATGCTGAACGCTGTAACCTCTGGCCAAGCGCGACACCGGATGCCGTCCAGGAGAGTATAGGACCCCAGACCCGCCGACAGCCCCGCAGGCGTAAACAGTGGTCGCACCAGTCACCTGGTATTAGTCCGTCAGCGTTGCTGGACAACTCGTTCTGTTGCCGAAATATTGTGCTTGTAAGACATGACAATGCGGTTGACATTCCGAGAAACTTTCCTTGAGTCGTTAGGCTGTTTGCGAAGGTCACACAGTGTAGATCCATTTTATTTCTGCTTAATCCACCTTTAGTTGCTTCGCTACTTCTCCCCAGGTCCTGATTATCTTGTAGAACACAAGATAGAACAGCATGTGGGGTGGGCGGGATAGTCAGTCTTCGTATAAAATTCGGATATTTAACCAAAGAATTGTGACTGCCCACGTCAGTTAAAGTTCATTTGATCATTTTTTTTAATTACAAAAAACATGCAATCCTCCATTTGTGTGGACATGTTGTCCATAGTTGGTTTATAATTACTGAAAATATTTTAAATCCGTCGTTGCCACTACAGTAATATGTGCTATTTTGCCATCAAATGGTTTTCGTTGTATAAAAAGCTGCTTATTTCAGTTTCGGTATTTTGTGTCTGATTTTCGCTCACATCAGAAAAGGTCGTCTTTATGCACGTTACTGATGTATTTCGTAGTTAGGCACTGCTGTCTTTCGACTAATTCCGCACTGAATTTCACGGCTGACTATGTCTTGACGTCAAACAATGAAAAGTAGCACCTCGTTTCCCACTCCTCAGTCTTCCTCTGCCAATCTATTCCCCCAACGTTTCACCTCTTCATTAACATTACCATATCATTTTCTATTATCCTCACAATCCCTCCCCCCCCCCCCCCCCAACCGTCCTGAGCACACCATAGACTCATCATTTAAGTCGTCACTACCACTTCATTTCACTTACGCGCTAAATAAATTGACAATGACATAATGAAACAATATGATACACATACGACGAATCGCTGAGGAAGAGAGCATTTTTGGATCAGCGTAAACCAAAGTAAGACATGCTATCTACATAAAAGGCACAGAGACATGTTTAGCCAGAAGGATACAAACAAACAGTAGAACCGCTACATTGCTTCACATAATGAAATGATTAGTTCTGTAAAGGATTGTGGAAATGATGGAAAACAACTGTTCTAAATGAGGGAATACCTGATAAAGGTGCAAGAAGACGGCTTTCCCTATGTGAGCGAAAATCAGACATAAAAGACGTTAAATAAAATTAACAGCCCTTATAATGAACTTTTTCTCAACCTAGAAAGGAAGCCAAACTGTAAATATCTCGCATAACAGTTCCATGAAGATGGCTGGATTTATACGTTGTCTTCATTATCCGACACAGTGCTGAAGTGCATCTTTCGTGCCTTATCCTTTCCGAAAGGCAAACTGCTCGACATTTTACAAAAGATATACAACTGTCAGCCAAAAAATTATGACCACAGCCCACGGCGATACTGAATGCCACCTTGTTTCGTTGCGTATACCTGACACGACGAGGAAAGTATATAGGCGGAGAACAAACGAATAGGGAATCTATGTAGCGAGCACACAGGCCGCATATGAGTTTATGCATTGAGGTAAGCGACTGTGACTAAGGACAGAGCGTTATGTCTTGTACAGCCGGGAAATGGTAAAGCTGGTCGGATGTATGCGTGCTACTGTCATCAGCGTGTACGAAAAGTGGCTGAAAGATTGTGAAAGCAAGAGTATGTGACAACGAGATAGACGTGCATAGCACATCGTAGAACGTGAAGGTCGCAGGCTAGCCAGTTGTGTAAAGGATTACAGGCAGCAACTTGTGGTAGATCTGAGGACAGAGTATAATACCTGACTAGGCACACGTAGTGGGATCACAATGGTCAGGGCCCAATGTTGAGCAAGGGGCTCTGCTTCAGACATACCTTTCGTCTTTCAAAGGAAGCTTTAATTACTATTGTAATGAGCACAGCACCCAAAAAAATCGGACTTTGGATCAATGTGAAAACTTTTGTATGTAACGAAAACAGTGTAGTGGCAAAATAACGCATATTTCTGTAGTGTCAAAGATGGAATTTAAATATCTACAGTAATTATAAAGCAAATGCGGACAATATGTATACACAATGTCTATGTCTTCGGCTAAACATCCGAATTCCACAAGAATACTGACTACCCCCCTCCCCCCCCCCCCCTCATGCAGTTCTATCTTCGGCAAGATAATGGCGAATTACGTTTCTTGCTGCACCAAATCGATGGTTTTGTCCAGTTTCTAATGGCTCTGAGCACTATGGGACTTAACTTCTGAAGTCATCAGTCCCCTAGAACTTGTTTTTGTTGTTGTGGTCTTCAGTCCTGAGACTGGTTTGATGCAGCTATCCATGCTACTCTATCCTGTGCAAGCTTCTTCATCTCCCAGTACCTACTGCAGCCTACATCCTTCTGAATCTGCTTAGTGTATTCATCTCATGGTCTCCCTCTACGATTTTTACCCTCCACGCTGCCCTCCAGAACTAAACTGGTGATCCCTTGATGCCTCAGAACATGTCCTACCAACCGATCCCTTCTTCTATTCAAGTTGTGCCACAAACTCCTCTTCTCCCCAATTCTATTCAATACCTCCTCATTAGTTATATGATCTACCCATCTAATCTTCAGCATTCTTCTGTAGCACCACCGTCCATGTTTCACTTTCATACATGGCTACGCTCCATACAAATACATTCAGAAACGACTTCTTGACACTTAGATCAATACTCGATGTTAACAAATTTCTCTTCTTCAGAAACGCTTTCCTTGCCAGTCTACATTTTATATCCTCTCTATCCTCTCTATCTTCCCTACCCTAGAACTTAGAACTACTTAAACCTAACTAACTGAAGGACACCGCACACATCCATGCCCGAGGCACGATTCGAACCTGCGACCGTAACGGTCTCGTGGTTCCAGACTGTAGCGCCTAGAACCGCTCGGCCACTCCGGCCGGGTTTTGTCCAGATACGCGCTCACCCAGGCGAACCGCTGTTCGAAACATGCACCGCGCCACGGACACAAGTGAGGGCGGATGGGGGGGGGGGGGGGAGGGGCTGTAAAATGAACTGAGTGCAGTTACTCAAAGATGTCAAGTATGACCTGTAATCATCGAATGGCTGCGAAACTAGGCAGATATGCTGAAACGTTAATGCGGAACCCATTTACTCTGGAAGAACGTTAGTTCCAATTTTGGCTACTAGGTGGAAACATAGCGATGTGCAGAATCTTGTTGACGTCTGCAGTCCTCATGCTGAACAAACTGTGAAAGTTGCAGTTAACAATAAAATCAAGATCATGCCTCTGTGACTTGTTTGACCTTTTCTGTCCAAAACCCGTTCCTGATCCATTACATATGGAAATAATTCTAAAAATATTTCTTGCATTCAGAGCGCCAGATTTGCACCTGGTGGTCAACATTGGAAATAATTTTTCGAGCGTAAGTTGGTTGTGCATTAACGTATTAAAATACCAATGACGTTTCACTGCTGCACCATAATTACAGCCCACACTGGACCTCTGTGAGCAACTGTACTTTAATTACAACCATACGGTTTTATGCTATGGGAGAGTTTCACCTAAGCTTCGATGGGGCCTGTGGTAGTAATGGAAGGCACCAACACAGTTGTGGTTAACGTGAACATTGATGTGGACCACATGGACCCACTCTCGTTTGACGTTCGTCAGTTACGAGTTGGTGAGTTGCATACATTATTTGAACGATATTCTTTGTCGGAAAGAAGTAAACGAGTCACTTTACAATTAATATTTTTTGTATTCAACCAGCTTTTGAAAAATAATTAATCTTTGGAATACAACATGACTGCAAGCCGTCGCTTGCTTTAATCATAAATATATCTCCGAGAGATACTGAATGTACATAAAGAATAACCTTCAAATCGTGAGCTACATCCAAAATTTTTCATTTGTGAAATTTGTGAATTTAATCATGGCAATTTTGTTGCATATGTCTGCTCTCATTTTCAGGACTCAAAGTAGTAATTAGAGTAACTGATTTAAAAAACTGAACCTAGAATTGCTGGGGTACCCATGCATTACCACAAAAAATAAAAATTGTGAATCGTTGAGGAAGTATGAATGAGAACAGTGGCGTATTTAGGTTTACAAAGATAATGACTAGATTTTATTCATTTTTTATAACTGCAGCGAGTTAATAACTCTTACAAGAAAAATGAAAGACACAAATGAGAACGAGGGATTGCACTTGATTGGCAAATCATACATTTTGGTGGAAACTATACAAATACCCTCTAGAATTAATCCCTTTTACAATGAAATCTGACTTTGTTTCCACTGAGAGGCCCAACTGTATTAAAATGGCATCGACTTTACCCTTTCACCTTGATTCAGGCGGCAGCAGAAAACGGCACGCTGTGGGAGGGGAGCGAGGCACGGCAGCACCTGTAATGCTCTGACGCGTCCACGAAAATTTGCGAACTACGCGGACTGGCGTTCTGATTATCACAACGCGGGAAACTTCCCTATAAGAGCCCTAAAATCCTGGTGGATTTCAGTGCGAGGTGAACCTGTTCGTTGTCCTGGCCAAACCAATTTGACTAATAGGCACTAGGTTACGTGCTGGAGTTGCCAAACGTCAGACGGCCGACTCAGGACGAATAACTTCACCCTCATGACATACTATATGTTCAATATGCTGTGCAGTTCCACTAACGGTACAGTTGCACACTTCCACTGTGTCTTAGTCCACCACAAGCCGCAGCCCACAAGTCTCAACCACTACGGACAAATCTTTAGTTCTCTACCAGGGGAGGACCAGAGAAAAAAACGCCTCCACGATGTACAACCCAGTCGACCTATCCTCTAGTCCAAACAATCCTGTTTGTACAACATCCGAAACTGAATATTATAGCAGAGTTGAAAATACCGCTTCAGTTGTAAATTACTTTGCCGGCCGCGGTAGCCGAGCGGTTCTAGGCGCTTCAGTCGGGAACCACGCGGCTGCTACGGTCGCAGGTTCGAAGTCCTACCTCGGGCCATTTGAACCATTTTGTAAATTACTTTCTTTTTGTAAATTACTTTTGGTGTTTCTGCACTTGGCACTGATAAATGAAACCCTTAGTCACACAAGGTGTATCAGAAAATATGTGTGCATGGGTACCTAATATGTGATACAATCCCATTTCATTGATCTGTGACATTTCCTCCACGTTATAGACTCTGTCCTCCACAATTTTAGCAAAAACATTCTTCCTTCCACTCTCTGAAATCGGAAAACGTATCCCACTTATGTAATTGTTGGTTTTTTCTAGGCATTTCACCTAAATCTACAATTGCACATTGGGTACTCATGAAGTTGGTCCCCAATATAAGCTCGACATTCATGAGGGGTACAATTAAAAAATTAATTTTAGTGCACTTCCCTGGCATCGAAACGAAACTGTAGCCTATTTAAAAAGTACACTGTTTCTGCTGAAGGAAGAACACTCCTCATAAAGTTGAATAAACATACAGAAATTGCTGTTCTGTTTGGATTAGTGTCCAATAATTATCGCTTCCCTCAAAAATGCCTTCCGTCATAGACTCGTAGAAATCACTTTGGAAAGCGCCAGAACCACAACTCAGAATTCCGCAAAATAGGGAAAGAATATTGCATAAAATCTCAGCAGAACTACTGAGACCTCAACTCGTACTCAGTGCTCCTGTCCACAGCATTACTCTTTCAAATCATAAACAGGACGTCACTCAGCTACCTTCCACCGCTTTGAGCACATCTAGCCTCCTAAACAGTCAGAATTTTGTATCAGTCTATGTTGCGATACCATAAAATTAAAGGGCAAATTCTGCTACGGTCGCAGGTTCGAATCCTGCCTCGGGCATGGGTGTGTGTGATGTCCTTAGGTTAGTTAGGTTTAAGTAGTTCTAAGTTCTAGGGGACTTATGACCTAAGATGTTGAGTCCCATCGTGCTCAGAACCATTTGAACCATTTTTTTAAAGGGCAAATTCAATATTCCCTCCTCCATACGCAGTCATCTGGGGTCAACATTAAAACGTCAGATCCTGAATCAAAATAACCAAGTTGAATGTCATCTACGCCTGGACTCCCAGAATTATCCACACATCTCAAACCATCGTGGATAAGATCATCAACGACAACGACGTCATGAACGCCGGTTGTATTCAGATCGAATACGTGACATGCAGCCTTTTATCATTTAGTTCCATCTTGAGGTGTAGCATGGATCTTCTTCTAAACAGATAAATATAGAATGCTACCCACAGACAATAACCCAGATACAGCGATAGAAATTCTAGACCAGCTGCTATTAACTCAATGCACAACCCATTAGTAGGCCATTAAACAAATAAAAGAACAGCGCTTTTGGCCCTTTTTCGTAGTAAGTGACTAAGTGCGTTTCTGATCGAAGTCTTCTGTCGCTGCTATGACGGCCAGCTGTTTCTCATTCGATGCTCTTTGGTGCCGCCCTGGCTGCCAGGCAAGTAGAAGGTAACTCCACCCCGCGGCAGCCGCCCTAATTATTTACTGTACATCTACTACGTTGGTTTGCATACAAACGTTAGTACAACACAATCATAGAACACAATAAACGTTAACACGAGATAATTATACAATGAAATAATGGTAGCCTGTAAAAAATTAATAAAAATCCTGTAATAAGAGAAAGCGAACAGATAAATCGTGGAGCTCAAATAAGAAAAAGTATTCTGGTGAAACACACACCTATACAACCCCTATAAGCCTGTAACAGAAACTGTGAAACACCCTACATATAAGCCAATATAAGCCTTTTCAGACAGGCTGCATATCGCTTGCATTAGACAGTCATATCTGTCATTAGCACAAACATTATCCTAGTTACTGGCTAGCTAATGTGAAGAATTATTAGCATGATGCAAGTTGTCGCGACTGAACATACAAACTGAGCGATCTGGTGGACTGCTTATGTCACTCGTCCTACATTTTGGACAAGCAGCTTTCCTAATCCAGTCATGGAGAATTAATAATTCTGTGGGTTCCCTATACTGATTAAAGTAAAGGACGTGATTGTTCCCAATAATGAAAGCAAAACATTCATCTCATACCTTTCATTCCTGTTGAGATACGCGGCAGTGTCAAATCTCTACAGGCCGGTGCAACACATTTTAGTCGACTTTTCGTGTATGGTAATGATTTACGGGCGATGGTCATCGCACCTAAGATTGTTGAAGTACACAGTTGAATGAACATTGGTCAGTAGCATTTTCACTTATATAAAAGCTACCCCAGTTAGTTTTACCCACATTATTTTTTGTCGTTCAGTCTTGTGACTGGTTTGAAGAGACTAGTAACAAACTTCTCCGCTGTCCAACCTCTTCGTCTCTGAGTAACACCTACGCCCAACGTTCCCGATAATTTGGTGGGTGTATTCCAAGCTGTATCTTCCCTTACAGATTTTTCCGTCTGTTATTTCCTCTGGTACCGTGGTCGTTATTGCCCTAAGATCTTATCTAGCTTTCTTTCGTCATGTACGTTCTCTTAGTCAGCATTTTCCAGATACTCCTCTCCTCGTTGATTATGTGGAGCACCTCTTCCTTATCATCTCAAATGCTTCAGTTCTCTGTCTCTCCAGTTTTCCCACCATTCACTTCTATACAATAGTGTAATCCAGACGCAGATTACTTGTTCGGGTGAAGGCCATTGTCTAATGCTTTCGCCCATATCGCTTAGCACATTACATTAACACATACCAGACATGAAGCAGCATAGTGTGTGATGAAAGGTGACTGAAAACAAGAAAAATTGTGGGTACCATTTTCCAAAAATTATATTGTTCAGGCCACAGATTTCTCTTACATTGCAATAACTTACCATGACAACGGCCCTGCATACTCGCTGCACTACACATTCTTCGCTTCGAAGGGCTTCCACAGCTTCCACTTGGTTGACGAATTTTGCTGTCAGTCAGTATATCTTGCTCCATTTACGACTGTACTGGGCACTACACATTGAATAGTTTGGCTCGAGCCCCCACGTGCTACGGCAGGAAGATATATATTTTGTTACACTCAGCTTAATTGTGTGGCCCATAGATGTGGCTGGTCTCAATGTTTGGCTACGTTTTTCGTCATAGCTCACACCTGTCGTAAACTCAGTTTTTAATCTGAAATAAAATATAACAACACAATGCAGGCAGGTATTGCGGTGAAATTTAAAATATTGAGTCACTCACATTGGTTTATAATTTGAAAAGGCAGTTTATTTTTCGTCACTATATAGAGTAAACACTTAAAATGCAGTCTGATGGAGTTTTACGTAAGGGCGGCCGTTAATAACTCATGCTACAACAATTCACTAAAAAATTCGTTTGTCGCGATCATGACACTCGACAGTCTCTTCACAAAATACACTGTTGTCTGCTGTGGTTATCCACTATATTGCAACCACTTGATCGCTTTAGAACGCAGCTACATACACTACTGGCCATTGAAATTGCCACAACAAGAAGAAATGCAAATGATAAAAGGGTATTCATTGGACAAATATATTATACTAGAACTGACATGTGATTATACACTCCTGGAAATTGAAATAAGAACACCGTGAATTCATTGTCCCAGGAAGGGGAAACTTTATTGACACATTCCTGGGGTCAGATACATCACATGATCACACTGACAGAACCACAGGCACATAGACACAGGCAACAGAGCATGCACAATGTCGGCACTAGTACAGTGTATATCCACCTTTTGCAGCAATGCAGGCTGCTATTCTCCCATGGAGACGATCGTAGAGATGCTGGATGTAGTCCTGTGGAACGGCTTGCCATGCCATTTCCACCTGGCGCCTCAGTTGGACCAGCGTTCGTGCTGGACGTGCAGACCGCGTGAGACGACGCTTCATCCAGTCCCAAACATGCTCAATGGGGGACAGATCCGGAGATCTTGCTGGCCAGGGTAGTTGACTTACACCTTCTAGAGCACGTTGGGTGGCACGGGATACATGCGGACATGCATTGTCCTGTTGGAACAGCAAGTTCCCTTGCCGGTCTAGGAAAGGTAGAACGATGGGTTCGATGACGGTTTGGATGTACCGTGCACTATTCAGTGTCCCCTCGACGATCACCAGTGGTGTACGGCCAGTGTAGGAGATCGCTCCCCACACCATGATGCCGGGTGTTGGCCCTGTGTGCCTCGGTCGTATGCAGTCCTGATTGTGGCGCTCACCTGCACGGAGCCAAACACGCATACGACCATCATTGGCACCAAGGCAGAAGCGACTCTCATCGCTGAAGACGACACGTCTCCATTCGTCCCTCCATTCACGCCTGTCGCGACACCACTGGAGGCGGGCTGCACGATGTTGGGGCGTGAGCGGAAGACGGCCTAACGGTGTGCGGGACCGTAGCCCAGCTTCATGGAGACGGTTGCGAATGGTCCTCGCCGATACCCCAGGAGCAACAGTGTCCCTAATTTGCTGGGAAGTGGCGGTGCGGTCCCCTACGGCACTGCGTAGGATCGTACGGTCTTGGCGTGCATCCGTGCGTCGCTGCAGTCCGGTCCCTGGTCGACGGGCACGTGCACCTTCCGCCGACCACTGGCGACAACATCGATGTACTGTGGAGACCTCACGCCCCACGTGTTGAGCAATTCGGCGGTACGTCCACCCGGCCTCCCGCATGCCCACTATACGCCCTCGCTCAAAGTCCGTCAACTGCACATACGGTTCACGTCCACGCTGTCGCGGCATGCTACCAGTGTTAAAGACTGCGATGGAGCTCCGTATGCCACGGCAAACTGGCTGACACTGACGGCGGCGGTGCACAAATGCTGCGCAGCTAGCGCCATTCGACGGCCAACACCGCGGTTCCTGGTGTGTCCGCCGTGCCGTGCGTGTGATCATTGCTTGTACAGCCCTCTCGCAGTGTCCGGAGCAAGTATGGTGGGTCTGACACACCGGTGTCAATGTGTTCTTTTTTCCATTTCCAGGAGTGTATATACCAGATCTAGTTGAAATTCCTCCAGGCGTCATTGAGTTATGCTTCAGTATCACCCTTTTTCGCCGCTCTCCTGAACCGTTGGAGTGCTGGGGGGGGGGGGGGGGGAGGGAGGGTTTTATTGTGTCACAACAGCTTCCAGTTTCCCACATACTGTTTCAGGCCATACACAGAGGTGCACCTACAAATCGAATGAATTGTAACAGACGCTTTGTGCAGCAGGAAATTAACGCACTTTGTGCCTGTGGGGCCTGTGACGCAGCTGCTAAGGTCAGCCATCGTGCAAGAACTCCAGTTAGAAACGCAGTGCTCAGCTTCATGCTTCTCTGTCATCTCCGTTTCAGCCTCACCTCCTTCCCTATTGCTGTTACGTGGTTCTTACGACGACACCACGACACTGTCATCCAGTCCTGAGATACAGGTGGCGGACACAAGTATGGAATCATCTCAAATACGACACATTGCCTCGCCTAACACGGTGCAAGAAAGTGGCTAGCATTCACAAAGGTTTCCAGCCGTTTCGGAATGGATGAATACAGGCCCCGTTTGATTTTCGATGGAATATTATACCATTCTTCTCTTAAAGCAGTGGCAAGCTCAGGTAACTGTTATGGAGCTGGATAGCGATCACACATTCTCCTTTCCAAAACAAAGGTCAATAATATTGAGATCTGGTGACTGTGGTAGCCAAGAGAGATGCGACAATTCATCAAATGGTTCAAATGGCTCTGAGCACTATGGGACTCAACTGCTGAGGTCATTAGTCCCCTAGAACTTAGAACTAGTTAAACCTAACTAACCTAAGGACATCACAAATATCCATGCCCGAGGCAGGATTCGAACCTGCGACCGTAGCGGTCTTGCGGTTCCAGACTGCAGCGCCTTTAACCGCACGGCCACTTCGGCCGGCGACAATTCATCCTTGTGGTCACAAAACTGGTACTGGAAGACGCGAACTCTGTAAACAGGGGTTCCGTCTGCTTGCAACATAGCATTACCTTCGGAGCACAAACATTGTACTATGGTATGGATCTGATCAGCCAAATTGGTCAGATGATCCTTTATGGTAATGCGACGTTGCAGAGTAGCTATGTAATACCACGATATGGCTGTGAAAATCATCACCAAACACCTGTCATTTCTTACTCATGGAAACAAGGTGTCACCCTCGTATGCTTGCGACAGCGCACGCCAGATGAACTCGGCCGTCACTTGGAAATAATGTGAAACAATGCTCATCATACCAGATAGAAATGGAAATGAGCGTTTGGCGTCATTGGCATGGAGGCCCCTTACGGGGGAAGGTCCGGCCGCCTTGCTGAATTTCTTATGACATTCGACGCCACATTGGGTGACCTGCATGTCGGGTGGGGATGAAATGATGATGACGACAAAACCCAGTCCCCGCGCGGAGAAAATCCCCGACCCAGCCGGGAATCGAACCCGGGCCCCTTAGGACGGCAGTCCGTCAAGCTGACCATTCAGCTTTCGGGGCGGACATCCTACGAGAAGACTTTCTCACATTGTTCCATAGTCAAAGTGTTAGGGCTGCGGCACCAGATTTTCCTATTAGGGGATTCGTGTAACTGATATTTGGGTTTTGAATTAATGCTCGCCTTGCATTTATCAGCTTATCGAGCTCCCTTCGTGTTGTTTTGGCGCTGACAGTTTTCTAGTGTATCATTGAGTTGTGCAGTGAGTTTTACTGCTATCGTCCCTTTATTTTTCTTCATACTCCTCTTCAATGACAGTCCGTCATGTCACTCAGAACACAGTTTCCGCCCGCGGTGTGAAGTAGCAGGTTCTTTTACCACGTTCGTTGTTTGCTGTAAAATTCTTTGATATCGTGCCTCCTGGAACACAAACAGCTCGGCTACCTTGGTTACAGACGCACCCACCGTATGGGCACCAACAACGTCTTCACCTTCGAATTCGATTAGCTCTGATATAATGCTCAGGTAACTGCACAATGCTCTGAAAGCTACGGACATTTGCCACCTAAGGCGATCATTTGAAAGGTACCATTTGTGGTTAAATGCAGCAGCGCGTCCTGAAGGCTCGGCTAGCATCTACACTGAACTGACAAAAGTAGTGAGCCGGCCGCTGTGACCTAGCGGTTCTAGTCACTTCAGTCCGGAACCGCGCTGCTGCTACGGTGGCCGGTTCGAATCCTGCCTCGGGCATGGATGTGTGTGATGTCCTTAGGTTAGTTTGGTTAAAGTAGTTCTAAGTCTATGGGACTGATGACCTCATATGTTAAGTTCCTCAGTGCTTAGAGCCATTTGAACCATTTGAACAAAAGTCGTAGGAAATCTCCTAACATAGAGTCGGACCTCATTCTGCCCGGCATAGTGCAGCAATCCGACATGGCATCTACTCAAAAAGTAGTTGGAAGTCCTCTGAAGAAAAACTGAGCCCATCTGCTTCTGTAACCATTCGTAATTGGGAAAGTGTTGCTGGTGCAAGGTTTTGTGCATGATTTGACCTCTCGATTATTTCCCACATGTGTTCGAGGGTTTCAAGTCGGTCTATACGGATCGGCGAATATTTCTCTCGAACTGTCTAGAATGTTCTTCAAACGAATTGTTAACAACTGTGTGCCGTTTCCCTGAGCCATTCTTCCAAATTCCATAGTTATTTGAGAACATGATGTGCCTCTATGGCTACAAATTCTCTCCAAGCAGCCGAATAACTGTTTCCGGTCAATGATCAATTGAATCAGAGGACCCAGTCCATACCATATAAAGACATTCCACACCATTGTGGAACCACCACTAGCTTGCACAGTGCCTTGTTGACAGTCTGGTTCCGTAGTTTCGTGGGGTCTGCGTCACATTCGAAACTTACCATGAGCTCTTACCAAACGAAATCGGGACTCTTCTGACCAGGTCACGGTTCTTCAGTCCTTTAGGGTCCACCCGATGCGGTTGCGAGCTCAGAGAAGGGCTGCAAGCGATGTTGTACCGTTAGCAAAGGCACTCGCGCCGGTCATCTGCTGCCATAGAGCGTAAACTCGAAAATTCGTATCACTGTCCTAACGGATATGTTCTTCGTGCGTGTCTCACAGATTTCTGTGGTTATTTTAAGTAGCGTTGCTTCTCTTTTAGCATTATCTCTACACAAACGCGGCTGCTCTCGGTCGCTAAGTAAAGACCGTCGGCGACTGATTTGTCTGTGGTGAGAGTTAATGTTTGAGATATGGTATTCCCGGCTCACTGTTGACCTTATGGATGTCGGAATTTTGTATTCCCTTACGATTACCGAAATGGAATGTCCTATGCGCTTAGCTCCAACTACCATTCTGCATTCAAAGTCTATTTAACTGTAGTCTTGTGGCCAAAATTACGTCGGAAACCATTTCACGTAAATCACTTGAGAACAAATGACAGCTCCGCCAATGCACTGCCCTTTTCTACCTTCTGTACACGATGTTACTGCCATGAGTATACGAGCATATCGCTATCCAATAACACTTATCACCTCATTGTACATTTATGTTCATGCATGCAATTCACATGCCATTTCAGTTTTTGTTTATATAGATATGGTGTCTGGTGACACTACGAATGTAGTGTGTGGATATATATGGTGAGGCTGTGGGTCCCGCGGGAGGCGTGCGCGAGATAGTCCCTGTAGTCGCACTATCTTCTGTGACCTCGGTGACTCAGATGGATGCCGACACGGTAGGTCAGCGTGTTCGGTCAGAGGATTAGCTGCCCTCTATAATAAAAAAACTGAGTTCGCCGATCAAAAACGAACTAAAACGGGTGTCTTACGACGTCCACTCCGAGCAGATATAACGAAAGAAAACGAATAAATTGAGATTTAAAAATAAATAAAGAAATAAATAGATGAATAGAGTGTCTGCCATGTAAGCAAGAGATCCCGGGTTCGAGTCCCGGTCGGGGCACACATTTTCACCTGTCCCCGTTGATATATATCAATGCCCGTCAGCAGCTGAAGGTATTAATATGTACTTCTAATTTCAGTCTTTTGTCCATCCGTGTATTACATAATCTGAAGCATATACCTCACTGGGAGTTTAGTTTAAAATCAGCTGCATGATCTGACCCCAAAAGAACGATAAGAATGCGATATAATAAAATCTGTTAACCTTCGCGCGCTCCCGCGTAGAGTGAAGTGACCGCCTTTTTGCAATTTCGCGTCATACTTACTCCACAAAGGTAACGAGGCGGCGGGAGGGACATGTATTCTCTAGTTGCACCTTTTTCCGACTTATGCTGCTCAAAGTTCGTCCAAGCCGCACCTCTCTGCCTCTCAGGACAAGTTCAAATAGGTCCGAACACGTTCGGCGGTCAGTTTACCGCCTTGCGATCGCTTACAGCACTTGCAAACACGGTCAGTTTACCGCCTTGCGAGCGCTTACTGCACTTACAAATGGTTCAATAGGCTCTGAGCACTATGCGACTTAACTTCTGAGGTCATCAGTTGCCTAGAACTTAGAACTAATTAAACCTAACTAACCTGAGGACATCACACACATCCATGCCCGAGGCAGGATTCGAACCTACGACCGCAGCGGTCGCTCGGCTCCAGACTGTAGCGCCTAGAACCGCACGGCCACTCCGGCCGGCTGCACTTACAAAAACGGTCATTTACCGCCTTGCGAGCGGTTACGAGACTTTGTTCTACTGATCTACTTCGGAATGTATTTCTTTTTGTAATTCCCCTATAATTCCTCAATTTTATAGACTCTTCCAATTCTCTAGTGAATGTGCATTACTTCCTATCAATTTTGCCATTCACAAATTCTGTTTTTCTTTCTACTTTAGCACTTCGTCATTCTAAGAACTTTCTGTTGGCAAACGTAACAATTATTTTTATTTTTTAAAGGGAACGACGAAACCTTATATCTGATGACATACATAGAACCTTGGCTGAATTGCAGAGAGAGGAAACAGAGGGGAAAGGCCATGAGGAATCCCTAGAAGATGACGTTTCCGATGACCCAGATTATGAACAAGAAGGGACTGAAGATGATATACATCATAGTGAGTCGGAAATTGATTTGGAAAACGGGGAAGAAAATGACATAGATCAACAGGAGGTACCAACAAATGACATCAGATTTTATATAGGTAAGGACATGAAAACTATTTGGGCTAGTAGTGCCAATATTACCAGCACAACATCAAAGTCAAAAAAATAATCAAAACTCTATCAGGACCTAGAGGACAAGCCAGACAATGTGAAACTCGACTGGAAAGTTTTCAGTGTATAATAACTCCCGAATTGGTAGAAGGGATCGTAAGGTACACGAATATTTATATTGAAAGGAAAAAATTGGCACGTCAAGCACTGCCAGAAGGAAGCAGTGACTCTGAAGTTCGTGAAAGGGATTATAAGGCGACAACAACAGCTGCAATGCTAGCATTGTTTGCTGCTCTGTTTTTGATTGCGGTCAAAAGAGGAAACCGTGCAAATTTCTCTGAATGTTTCAATGGCAATGGAACATGTCTGACAATTTTGCGAGCCAATTTTAGCCTAAATAGATTTAGATTTTTGCTATGAGCAATAAGATTTAATGACCTAAACACGAGATTCGAACCTCAAAAGCAACAGACGAACTTGCTACTATACGAGAAATTTTGTCTTCTTTCATTGCTAACAGCCAAAATCATTCAGTTCAGGGGAATTTGTCACTGTTGATGAGATGTTGGTTGCGTTTAGAGGACGATGTCCAATCATCCAGTACATGTCCAAAAAACCAGCCAAATACGGGTTAAAGATGTATGCATTGTGTGATGCACGCACTTTTTATACATATAATTTAGAAGTGTACTGCGCAAAACAAGTGCCAGGCCCTAACCTACTCTCCAACGACTTGGTCGCTAAATTGGTTGAATGCATAGAAGGAACAAATAGAAATGTAACAACTGATAATTATTTTTCAAGTTACCCGTTGGCTGAATACCTCCTTGGCAAAGGCCTTACTAAAAAATAAGAAAGGAATTCCCCCAGAATTTGTGACAGTAAATGGAAATGCAGTGGCAGGAGACTACATGTTCGGTTGTCAAGATGACAAAAAAAGGAAAGCTGTTGTTGTGCTCTCCACAATGCATGATACCGACATCATTGATGAAGATACGAAAAAACCTCTACAAATCACAGACTATAATTCAACCACAGGTGGAGTTGATGCTGTAGACCTCATGTGCTCCAGAATTTCAACATCAAGAAGAACACAAAGGTGGGCTGCATGTATATTTTTCCGCTTACTTGACTTGGCAGGAATAAATTCGTTACGCATTTTTCAATTCAACGCAGGTAATATGAAAGAAAAAACGAGAATACAATTCTTACATGCGTTATCTTTGGAACTGATGTCTCGCTTCCCACACCCGCTATCCCGGGTTCGATTCCCGGCGGGGTCAGGGGTTTTCTCTGCCTCGTGATCACTGGGTGTTGTGTGATGTCCTTAGGTTAGTTAGGTTTAAGTAGTTCTAACTTCTATGGGCCTGAGGACCTCAGATGTTAAGTCCCATAGTGCTCAGAGCCATTTGAACCATTTGGAACTGATGAGCGCAAACCTGAAAGAAAGAGCTAAATTGAAGCATTTACCGAAAGATTTGTTAGTATTTTTGAAAATTACAGAGAGAGTGACGTAGTTTATCCATCTGTATCAACCCCTACAAAGACAGGAATATGTTATTTGTGTGGCTCAAAAAAGAAAATAAAAACGAAGCGAAAATGCGGTGAATGTGGAAGAAACGTCTGTCTACGGCATTCAACCACGACAGTTACGTGCAATAATTGTTGTCAGCCTCAAAACGAAAATGAAATGGATACAGGTTGGTCAGCATTTTTCATGTGACAGAAATGTTTGTGACGTTTCAATCAAAATTCTTTTTTCAAAACAAAATTAGCTTTTCTTGTAACGGGTTACGACACTGAATAATTCTAGTCTTAAGTATTACATTATATAGTCCAAAACATTAACATTAAAAAAAAATTCTTATATTTCATTTGGGTATTTGGCTTTCTTTTTGTATTCCATTGTATATTTTATTGTTAAATAAATAATTTTGATTACAAATGTGTTTGCAATATTGTGTGAGATATCCTATGTCGATATTTTATGGAAATATGACTTTTAAAAACCGAAAACCTAAAGAGATTGACGAAAACTCTCGGGCGGTCGGCCGACCGCCCGCGCGAGCGCTCGCGTGGCTATTTCCTGCGCGAGCGCATGAAGGTTAAGATCAAAGGTGTTACGGAGTCAGTACGTTACAAACGAACACAATGACCGCGTGTTGGAGAGGCGCTGATAGAGCGCACAGTGTGGGCGTCGGTAAATCATATGCACGAGGCAGCGGGGAGGCGCGCAGCACCGGGTAGCTCGACAGGTTTTACGCTGCGGAAGGCCCGCTGGCGGGTGCAGGGCGCCCCAGAGGATCGCAGCCAGCCCAGCCCAGCCCGGCCCGGCCCGGCCCCAAGTTCCGCTGACGAAGTTGTAAATCCCGCGCGACATAAAACAAGATTTAAGTCAGGCCGCGGTGCGCCTATCTGGCTGTGCCGGCGGCCCGCGGATCCCAGCCAGCCGCAACGGCGGGCCAAGGCCGGGAGGAGGGAAGAGAGGAGACGAGAGGAGACGAGACAGGACGGGAGAGCCCTCACAGGCAATCCCGGGGCTCACCACGCACCACGCAGCGCATTCCTCCTCCAGATAGCTGGCGGGACCGCCGGCACCGCACAACTCCGACACTAGCTGCGTCTAAACAATTACCTCAGTAGTTAAAAAAATATATATATATCAATACAATGACAAAACACTAAAACAATACACTGAATAGCTAAATTGATATAGGCATGCGTATTCAAGTATAGATATGTTAACAGGCAGAAAACGGCACGGCGTCGCCTACATCAGACAACAAGTGTATGGCGCAGTTGTTAGGTCAAAAAAATGGTTCAAATGGCTCTAAGCTCTATGGTACTTAACATCTGAGGACATCAGTCCCCTAGACAGATGAACTATTTAAAACAAACCGACCTAAGGACATCATACAGATTCGTGCCCGAGGCCGGATTCGAACCTGCGACCGTAGCAGGTGCGCGGTTCCGGACTGAAGCGCCTAGAACCGCTCGGTCACACCGGCCGCCGTTGTTAGATCGGTTACTGCTGCTACAGTGGCAGGTTATCAAGGCATAAGTGAGTTTAAAATGGTGTTATAATCGGCGCATGAGGGATAGGACACAGCATTTCCGAGGTAGCGATGAAGTGCGGTTTTCCCGTACGACCATTTAATGAGTGGACCGTGAAAATCAGGATTACGATAAAACATCAAATCTCCGACATCGCTGCGACCTTAAAAAAGATCCTGCAAGAACGGGTCAAACGGCGACTGAAGGCAAACGTTCAGTGCGACAGAAGTGCAACCCTTCCGCATATTGCTGCAGATTTTAATGCTGGGCCATCTGCATGAGTCAGCGTGCGAACCATTCAACGAAACATAATCGATATGGGCTTTCAGAGCCGACGGCCCAATCTTGTGCCGGCCGGTGTGCCCAAGCTTCAGTCTGGAACCGCGCCACGGCTACTGCCACAGGTCCGAGTCCTGCCTCGGGCATGGATGTCTGTGATGTCCTTAGGTTAGTTAGGTTTAAGTACTTCTAAATTATAGGGGTCTGATGACCTCAGATGTTAAGTCCCATAGTCCTCAGAGCCATTTTAACCATTTTGAATCCAGTCTTGCACCCTTGATGACTTCACTGCACAAAGCTTAACGCTTCTCCTGGGCCCGTTAACAGCGACATAGGACTGTTGATGACAAGAAACATGTTGCCTGGTCGGACGAGTCTCGTTTCAGATTTGGATAGAACGGATGGACAATCGCCTGAATCCATGGACCCTGTATGTCAGCAAAAAAATGGCTCTGAGCACTATAGGACTTAATTGCTGAGGTCGTCAGTCGCCTAGAACTTAGAACTACTTAAACCTAACTAACCTAAGGACATCACACACATCCATGCCCGAGGCAGGATTCGAACCCGCGACCGTAGCGGTCGCGCGGTTCCAGACTGAAGCGCCTAGAACCGCTCGGCCACACCGGCCGGCTACATGTCAGCAGGGGACTGTTCAAGCTGGTGGAGACTCTACAATGGTGTGGAGCGTGAGCAGTTTCAGTGATATGGGACCCCTCATAAATCTAGATACGACTGTGACAGGTGATCCTGATTGATGCTGTCTGAGCACCTGCAAACATTCATGTCCATTGTGCATTCCGAAGGATTTGGCCAATTCCAAAAGGACAATGCGACACCCCACACGTCCAGAATTGCTACAGAGTGGCTCCAGAAACACTCCTCTGAGTTTAAACACTTCCCATGACCACCAAACTCCCCAGGCACGACGTTATTGAGCATATCTAGGATCCTTTGCAACGTGCTAGTCAGAAAAGATCTCCACCCCCTCGTACTCTTACGGTTTTATTGACAGCCCTGCAGGATTTATGGTGTCAGTTTCCTCCAGCACTACTTCTGACATTATTCGAGTCCATTCCATGTCGCGTTGCGGCACCTGTGTGCTCGCGGGGGGCTTACACTATATTACGAAGGTGCACCAGTTTCTTTGGCTCTTCAATGTATGTACATCTACAACAGCTGTTCCCAACCTTTCTGAGCCCGTTATCATCAAGTGCAATCAGGTATTAGCTTATTAGTTTGATACCCTTCTCCACCCGCACTGTCACTTCACCACCATGACCAACATTAATGATGAACTTAAATTTAAAATGGAAAAGAATTTTCTCTGAATATTTTAATTTCTAAAGAGATAATAGGTAAACTGTATCCATATTTTGTATCTATTTCATTAAACCAAGAATTAATGAATTAATGAGACCATTAGTACAACTTATTTGCAACGGACACACTGCTGGAAGAAAAGTATTCCCTTTCAGAGTTGTCCGTGAACTCAAGATTCATTGTGGCAACAGTGCAAATGGAGAACATAAAATGATTACATTTGCAGATGGATATCAAAGGCGGATGTGATATACCAGGTATCGACAAATGCTGCAACACTGATATTAGTACGTCGTGTAGCCTCCATGGGCAGCAATGCATGCGTTAACTCTGGCATCCAGTCGATCGTACCAATGGTGAATACTGTCCTGGGATACATAATGCCACTCCTCCTCCAGCGGTTTGCGTAGTTCAGTAAGAGACGTTTGCTGACGAGACAAACTAGTCACTTCTCATCACATCGTATCTCACACCTCCTCAATTTGAGACAAGTCCGGAGATCATGCTGGCCAGGGAAGTCGCTGCACGTCTTGCAGTTCATGCTGAGTTTCACTGGCAGTGTATGGGTGACATATCCGTTGGAATGACACGTCAGCTTCTGTTGCAAGAACGGCGAATGAACGCGTCTAACAACATTCCTCACGTACCGAGTGGTGGTTAGCGTCCCCTTGTAACGATACAAGTATCATTACAACCGAACAGATAGTTCTAGGTCATGCAAACACACTGAAGAGCCAAAGAAACTGGTGCACCTGCCTAATATCGTGTACGGCCCTCGTAAGCACACAGATGTGCCGCGACGCGCCGTGCCGTGGACTCGGATAATGTCTGAAGTAGTGCTGGAGGTAACTGACACCATGAATTCAGCAGGCCTGTCCATAAATGCGTAAGAGTACGAGGGGGTGGAGATCTCTTCTGAACAGCACGTTGCAAGGCATCCCAGATATGCTCAATATTTTTCATGTCTGGGGAGTTTGGAGATCAGCGGAAGCGTTTAAACTCGGATAATGTCTGAAGTAGTGCTGGAGGTAACTGACACCATGAATTCAGCAGGGCTGTCCATAAATCCGTAAGAGTACGAGGGGGCAATTCTGGACGTGTGGTGTGTCGCATTGCCCTGCTGGAATTGTCCAAGTCCGTCGGAATGCACAATGGACCAATGGACATGAATGGATGCAGCTGATCAGACAGTATAATGAACGTACGTGTCACCTATCACATTCGTATCTAGACGTATCAGGGGTCCCATATCTCTCCAACTGCACACGCCCCACACCATTACGGTGGCTCCTCCAGCTTGAACAGTCCCCTGCTGACACGCAGGGTCCACGGGTTCATGAGGTCATCTCCGTAACCGTACACGTCCGCTCGACACAATTTGAAACTAGACCCGTCCGACCAGGCAACATGTTTTCAGTCACCAACAGTCCAATGTCTGTGTTGATGGGCCCATGTGATGTGTAAGGCTTTGTGTCTTGCAGTCATCAAGGCTAACGAGTGGGCCTTCGGCTCCGAAAGCCCATATCGATGACGTTTCGTTGAATGATTCGCACGCTGACAATTCTTGGTGGCCCAGCATTGAAATCTGCAGCAATGTTCGTAAGGGCTGCACTTCTGTCATTTCGAAAGATTCTCTTCAATCGTCGTTGGTCCCGTTCTTGCAGGATCTTTTTCCGGTCGCAGCGATGTCGGAGATCTGATGTTTTACCGGATTCCTGATATTCACGGTACACTCGCGAAATGGTCATACAGGAAAAACCCCACTTCATCGCTACCTCGGAGATGCTGTGCCCCATGACTCGTGCACCGATCATAACAACACGTTCAAGCTTACTTTAATCTTGATAACTTTTCATTGTAGGAGAAGCAATCGATCTAACAAATGCATCAGACACCTGTTGTCTTATATAGGCGTTGCCGACCGCAGCGCCATATTCTGCCTGTTTACATTGCATTTGAATACGCAACCCCGTGTTAGTTTCTTTGGCGGTTCAGGGTAAATCTGCGTCGTAACATTATTTATCACGAGCATTCGGCAGGCATCAGAGAATGCTCAAATGTAGCAGTTATTGAAGCGACAGTGAGCGCTTGGTGTAGTCATCTGCCATCTAGCGACCGAAGTATAGAACTAAACAATGAATAAAAGCGGCTGGATGGTGCTGTCACCTAAAGAAAAAGAATATCCAGAAAGGATATTGTTTAAACAATCAGTTGCCTGAAGTCTAATATGGTTTTTAGAACAGTTTCTTTATTTTTAAATATATTGTGACCATGTAAAGAATTATGTAAGTGAACTTGGGTCATTATGTAACTTTTCATACCTTTAATATTAAGTTACGAAGAAGAAGGGGATCACAGCACACGAATTGGTGGCAAGGAAGTTTACAGCTCCTTTTGTCTAACAGGACAGGCTTGTGTTTTGTATTAAATCGGTGACCTAGAAACGACGGAGAGACTTCGTCACGCCGTGGCCCTCAGTGGTTCACAACCCCGCAACAGGCCACAGCAGTCCACCCACTCCATCGCCGCCACACACCGAACCCAGAGTAATTGTGCGGTTCGGCCACCAGTGGACACTTCCTGGGAACGTCTCATACCAGACGAGTGTAGCTCCAAATGTTTGTGTGGTAGAGTAATTAAGGTATACTCATACGTGGAGACTGTGTTTGCACAGTAATCGCCGACATAGTGTAACTGAGGCGTAATAAGGGGAACCAGCCTGCTTTCGCTGAGGCAGATGGAAAACCGCCTTGAAAACAATCACTGGCAGACCGGCATCCCGGACCTCGACACTAATCTGCCCGGCGGATTCGTGCCGGGGACCGGCACGCTTTCCCGCTCGGGAAGCAGCGCGTTAGACCACGCGGCTAACCGGGCTGTCTTTGTACAGTTCGACTACAGCTATATATTGGTGAATACAGAAAACTGTATTCGGTGGTAAAGTGAACTTTTATGAAGAAAGGCTCGGATGAAAGAGCTGAGAATGGCTGCTGACACCACTACAGTGTAATTTGAGCAGCAGAATTCCAAGTAACAAAAAGTGGCTATATTTATTTTCCGATCTGGAAATAGTGTGTACTACCTTGCTGTACGTACTACGCAGCTGCAAGGAAATTGTAATGTCCAGTGCTAGTAGCAATAAATACTACAATTGTGGAGCCACTGTTACTTGCTGAAAATTATTTTTCGTTTACCATTACTCGTTCGGGGAGATAAATTGTGCTCATCACCAAGTAAAAGTCTCAAGTATGATTTCATTTGTGAATTTAAGAGTATCATGTACTGTGGGATAGGAAGATAGGAATCTATCTTGTGAAAGCCATGCCCACTGATGAAGTGTAAAAGTTAAGTAACATATTTTCCTGGCTTTTACACAAAACGAATGGCTTTAACAATTTCCTTATTTCATTAAAACTTTGAATGCACCAGTACTCGTTTCCTAAACTGTATAATTACTGCAGAAAACTTTTCATATAAATTAGCTGGTTGACTGTCAGATAAAACATGATAATGTATGGTGAATACATGGAACAGAAACAAATAGCGAAAGATAAGTGTTTGATATTTACCAGCTAAAATCACAAGAACATTCTGCACGAATAGGAGCTGTGTAGCAGACAAGACAACAAGAGGTACTGTGAATATTGTGGTATTAAGGAAAGTACTACTGTGGTGGATATTGAAGCTACACACACTATTTTGCGAGCAGATTTTGAGTGTGATGACTTTTCCTCCCAAAGATATAAAGTGCTGGCTAAAGTGATTGCACTTTTCGCAAGTGTAATTGTTTCAATACACGTTATCTATTGCATAAAAGATCAAGTCTGAGTAGTTAGTAAAAACTACCTTCAAACTAATACTGTATAAGCAAATTACGACAAAGAGATGTTTAAGTTTATATCCAACAATTGTACACTTTTCAAAATTTACTACCACATTGGCTAAGCATATTCAGTGCTTAGCATGTTTTTATGTTACAGTAATATTGCAAGGTACGTTTGTATGTTTAATGTATTTTATCATCGAATATATGTTTTGATGCTCACGTGAGCGCTGAAATCTTTGCTGGGTAGTTTTATATCTGTTGCCCATCCATTTTAGTCACGAAACTGGTAAATGTCATATTAAAGTTGGTAACAAGTAGTTATGCATACATCTTCATGGTATTCACATTACAAGAGTAACAATGTGGTTCCTTTTGTAACAGTTATTTTCGAGTTGTACTTGTTCTGATTTTGATGAAGCTGTTAACATTGGTTGTTTGCTGAGTACTGTGCTATACGCGATTGTCCGCCCACAGTTTTGAACCAGTCCAATGGCCACTCACGATGCCTCTTAGGAGCATAACAATTATCCACTTTAGGATAAAACGAGTGGGACATCTCACCCTCCAGAAACACCAAACGTGAACGAGAATTGTAGGTTGTCGCGCCCCAGACCATATGGCAAGTGGTGGTCCCAGTGTGTCTTTGATAAATACGCTCTACAAGACAGCATTCACCACGCCTATATGTACACACAAACGACCATCACTTGCTTTCAGGCAAGAAATGCTTTCATCGCTGAAGACCATGGGGCTCAATTCCAAGTGATCACCTGACGGTACAGTTGAGCCATGCACGTCGATGCTGTCGTGAGTGGAAGACGGCTTAAAGGTGTACATGCCTATAGTCTCACAGCTCATAACCTGTTCGCAACAGTTCGTGTTGATACGTCTGGGGCCTCCAATATTGACTGGAATACTCTCTTTCAAATTGTTAAGGTGGCAGGGGTAAAATACAGGGAGCGAAAGGCTATTTACAATTTGTACAAAAACCAGATGGCAGTTATAAGAGTTGAGGGGCATGAAAGGGAAGCAGTGGTTGGGATGGGAGTGAGACAGGGTTGTAGCCTATCACCGATGTTATTCAATCTGTATATTGAGCAAGCAGTAAAGAAAACCGAAGAAAAGTTCGGAGTAGGTATTAAAATCCATGGAGAAGAAATAAAAACTTTGAGGTTCGCCGATTTGGGCCCCCACAGGCCTTCTTAACTGCAGTGTCATAGCTGTACGATCTGTCGTTGCAGCCTGCCTCTACATACAACTATCATGGTGGCGTGTGTGCTGCGTGGACGTCCAGAACCTCGTCTGTGGGTATTAGAATGGTCATGCGATCATTGACACCAGCATCGTTGCACAACTGACAGCACGTCCAACTTGTGTGGCAATTCTCCGAAAGCACTATCCCGCCACTCGGAAGGCCACTATTTGACCAATTTAAAACCCTTTCAGTTGGCTGTAGGAAGCATGAGTGCGTTTCCTCGAATATTTGCCTGCTTGCTTCACACGTTTTGCACGACACCCAGCCTTGTGGCTGTGAGCAGTTCCTACCAAAGGGTAGATACAGATTGTGCTCTGGTATCTATGCGGCAATGCTACCTGGTGAATCCATTACCAAAACATCTGTTATCCCCCAGTTGGCATATACCGCCATTAGACTTACAATTACTTAAACCTAACTAACCTAAGGACATCACACACACCCATGCCTGAGGCAGGATTCGAAACTGCGACCGTAGCGGGCGCTCGGTTCCAGACTCCAGCGCCTATAAGCGCTCGGCCACCCCGGCCGGCCATTGGATCAAAATAAACGTTGTCTTTCCAGTTGTAGTCCGGAACCGCGCGACCGCTACGGTGGCAGGTTCGAATCCTGCCTCGGGCATGGATGTGTGTGATATCCTTAGGTTAGTTAGGTTTAAGTAGTTCTAAGTTCTAGGGGACTGATGACCACAGCAAGCCCATAGTGCTCAGAGCCATTTGAACCATTTTTCCAGGTGTACATCTTCTTTTTCCGGCAATATATTTGGTTCTCAGTTCTCAGTCAGAGCACATTATTTGTCACAGTCCATGAACATTCCAGTCATTTTTTCATTGCTGCCATAGCCAAAATTCTATTTCCCCATATTTAAATATTTGATGCAACGTTTCCATATGCTGTGTTTCTGTAGCGTATGTCGTAGAATAAGTGATGAAACAACTCCCAGCGCACTGTGAGTGCTACCTACAGCTCCTGCTTAGATCAGGAAACTGCAACACTCGCAAATCTAGCGACACTTGCTTAATCCACACCCTGCATCTACATCTACATCTACATGACTACTCTGCAAATCACATGTAAGTGCTTGGCCGAGGGTTCATCGAACCAAAATCATACTATCTCTCTACCTTTCCACTCCCGAATAGCGCGCGGGAAAAACGAACACCTAAACCTTTCTATTCGAGCTCTGATTTCTCTTATTTTATTTTGATGATCACTCCTATATATGTAGGTTGGGCTCATTTTATTTTGATGATCATTCCTATCTATGTAGATTGGGCTCAACAAAGTATTTTCGCATTCGGAAGAGACTGTTGGTGACTGAAATTTCATACATAGATCTCGCCGCGACGAAAAACGTCTTTGCTTTAATGACTTCCATCCCAACTCGCGTATCATATCTGCCACACTCTCTCCCCTATTACGTGATAATACAAAACGAGCTGCCCTTTTTTGAACCCTTTCAATGTCCTCCGTCAATCCCACCTGGGAAGGATACCACACTGCGCAGCAATATTCTAACAGAGGACGAACGAGTGTAGTGTAAGCTGTCTCTTTAGTGGACCTGTTGCATCTTTTAAGTGTCCTGCCAATGAAACGCAACCTTTGGCTCGCCTTCCCCACAACATTATCTATGTGGTCTTTCCAACTGAAGTTGTTCGTAATTTTAACACCCAGGTACTTAGATGAATTGACAGCCTTGAGAATTGTACTATTTATCGAGTAATCGAATTCCAACGCATTTCTTTTGGAACTCACGTGGACCACCTCACACTTTTCGTTATTCACCGTCAACTGCCACCTGCCACACCATACAGCAATCTTTCCTAAATCGCTTTGCAACTGATATTGGTCTTCGGATGACCTTACTAGACCGTAAAGTACAGCATCATCTGCGAACAACCTAAGAGAACTGCTCAGATTGTCACCCAGGTCGTTTACATAGATCAGGAACAGCAGAGGTCCCAGGACGCTTCCCTGGGGAGCACCTGATATCACTTCAGTTTTACTCGATGATTTTCCGTCTATTAGTACGAACTGCGACCTTCCTGACAGGAAATCACGACTCCAGTCCCACAACTGAGACGATACCGCGTAGGCCCGCAGCTTGATTAGAAGCCGCTTGTGGGGAACGGTGTTAAAAGCTTTCCGGAAATCTAGAAATACGGAATCAACTTAAGATCCCCTGTCGATAGCGGCCATTACTTCGTGCGAATAAAGAGCTAGCTGCGTTGCACAAGAACGATGTTTTCTGAAACCATTGAAAGAGTACTGTACCACCCGACGTTGAAAATAGTTACAACATTCTTCGTTATTCTTGTCAGAACAACATATTTTTTCTAATAATAACTCAATTTCAATTAATACAGCGAAGCCGGATACCAGTTTGGGAAAGAATGACAATTTATTTATTTAATTGATCACATGTGCACTCCCACAAAATAAATCCCTACATCCAGTTTGGTGAGATCTGTGAAATGAATGAATGTATGGTCGTCTGCTAACAGCAGATAGTGAATGTGACTGTATGATCATCTTTGAGACGGTACTTGGGTCACCTTTGGTGGGACCAAAGAGATGAAATTTACCTGAGCTTTGAGCGCCTGAAATGTGGCTGACCAATATGGTAGCAAGGTGCTCCCCCACTTCGGCAGAGGTGCGAGAGAACCTGAAGAACGGCCATGTTTCAGCACTCTGCCGCTGGATCTAGTGTTGGTAAGACCTGTCTTAGGCGTGCTCCGTAAGGACAAAAGAGTGGAGACATGGTATGCATGTGAAATACTTAAGAGTATTTTAAAATAATAATTTCTCTATTTCAGGAACTTTTGTGGGGAGAATTAAATGTCAGGCAGGTAATATTAATGGGATCGTAGTAATCTTCAGAAGTGACCAACGGTCACAATGAAACCACGTGTAGTAATAAGTTGAAATATTTCCGAGTGCTTAAGTTAAGCTGAATTACTAGCGTGTGTACTATAAGTTGGAAATATTTAAGAAATGGCGTGTGCAGGACTTGAAATTAGAGATGAGTACTCCCACGTGGTGAGTACTGTGTGAGTCTCAATCTGTGTATGAGACAAAGGATAAAGAGCCGTACTCATCCATGGTATCAGTTGAGGACTCGCGTGTGTGATGAATATGTTGTTCATATTACTTTGTGTGTTATGTTTCTGTGTGACGCTTGATTCAAACTATAATACTCTGAGAGAGAAGCAAGGTGAGTCAGCCGTCTATCCAGCAACGCCACATGGCTTGCATTGCACAGGAAGACGTGCATATATCGTCCAGAGTTCGTAGTAGGAAAGAAAAGTTACGAAGTGGGGCGGTGTTCGTGTGGAACTGGGATGAATACTAATTGAAGTGGGAAAGCTGAATTTGATGTGATTATAATGTTGTGACTATTCCTTATGTTGTATTCCATGTTGCAGTGTGGTGTATGTCATGTAATTTAAGTATGTGTGGTTTGCATGGGAGAGTAGCAAGGTAGTTTCAGAGGTAGTGGGTTATGCATGTTCCTTTTGTACCACTCGGTCTGGAGGAAAGTTTCGTGATGATGGTTGTGAGAGTCTAAGTGTGAGATATAGCAAAAGATCCACCATCCTATCCAGAAAGTGCACTGTAGCATTAAATAATTACAAGACCATAAGATAGAGAACCACCAATGTAAAGCCATGCCCACTGGGCGGAATTTCTCATGTGTTATTGTTGTAGGCTATAGAATTTGTGTGTTTAGGTTATAGAATTTATCGGAATAAATAAGATAGTGAAAAGAGATAAGATTCGTGGCCTTTTCCTTCGAATTGTATGTTGTCATGATATCCAGAATTTATAATGTGTGCGCCATTCATATTCAGTGCGATGGCCACGTGTTGATAAAAGCCGTTAAATAAAAAATAAAGAAAATGTGCTATTGCCAGTGTGTAGCGAACAGTCAGAGTAGTGTAAATTACTAATAGTCAGATGTGCGTTTCCGTTGCGTAATATTCATACAGGAGAATAATTTGTAAGTTAATTGTGAGTACTAGAGTTCACGTTACTCGACAAATAAGAATGAATCCACTCGCCTAGCAGACTACTCATCTTGCAGGCCTGACTGCTTGATGCCACAGTATGAGCAAGGCATGTGAGTGTCTCTAATAATTTCGACCCTGCCAGGATTTTGCTGTTAGGGTTTGCAGTTAAGATTTTTTTTTTATGGAATATATTGAGATAGCGCTAAGAAGTAAAATCTCTTTGTTTGCAATTTCTTTCTGGATTGATGAGGATCTTTTATTTTTTCTTTAATTAATTGCCCTATCGTTCAAGGCTGGAAGATCGTTGTATAATTTTTTTTAATTTTTTTTTGCGTAAAGTCCATAGTAACTAGGTCGCAGTCGAAAAGTAGTCACCATGGAGGAGAGTGATTCTGGGGTGAACGTAGCAGTGGAACAATAAGTAGGTGTCGACCTTGGGTTAATGAGCGAGAACAGCAAACACTCGGACGGGGCTGAATTGGTCAGCGGACCACGGCTAGGTGATCCTTTAAGCTGCGGGCTTTGTTCACAATCGGTTGCTTTTCCCGACGACGCGGGCGAGCCGGGACTAGATCAGGTATGCAGTGAAAGTGTAGCTACCCTTAGCAAAGCTACGGTTTCTCAGGCGAACGAGGTGAGCGCATCGAAAGTAGCAAATGACAATGTGCTACTGCAGTTTTTACAGAGGATGGATAGAGATAATAAGGAGAGAGACAGGGAGAATAAGGAAAGATTGGAAGCGACGGATAGGGATAATAAGGAAAGATTGGAAGCGATGGATAAAGATAGTAGGGAAAGACTGGAAGCGATGGATAAAGATAGTAAGGAAAGATTGGAAGCGATGGATAAAGATAGTAAGGAAAGATTGGAGGCAATGGATAAGGGAAATAAAGAGGCAATGAGGAAGCTACACAGAGTTATCGATGAGTGTCTGTCCGCAGTTAATAATCGGTTAGATGAGGGGGAGAAGAATCTGGGTGCGCTGAAGCAAGTATGTGACGCCGTGAAAGAAAAAGCCAATAATTTGGAGGTACGAATAAGTGCAATAGAGAGTGGTATTACAGAACGTAGGGATGTGTTGCCGGATGAGCGAATCAAAGAAATAATGGAGGACTTACTTGCAGATAAACAAAGGGCATTAGACAGCGTGGAAGCTCAAGTCACCCGGCAGGAAGTGGCGCTAAATAAACACAGGGATGAAGTTGCAGAGGTAGTGGTCAGAATGAATATGATTAGCGCAGATGTACACTCCTGGAAATTGAAATAAGAACACCGTGAATTCATTGTCCCAGGAAGGGGAAACTTTATTGACACATTCCTGGGGTCAGATACATCACATGATCACACTGACAGAACCACAGGCACATAGACACAGGCAACAGAGCATGCACAATGTCGGCACTAGTACAGTGTATATCCACCTTTCGCAGCAATGCAGGCTGCTATTCTCCCATGGAGACGATCGTAGAGATGCTGAATGTAGTCCTGTGGAACGGCTTGCCATGACATTTCCACCTGGCGCCTCAGTTGGACCAGCGTTCGTGCTGGACGTGCAGACCGCGTGAGACGACGCTTCATCCAGTCCCAAACATGCTCAATGGGGGACAGATCCGGAGATCTTGCTGGCCAGGGTAGTTGACTTACACCTTCTAGAGCACGTTGGGTGGCACGGGATACATGCGGACGTGCATTGTCCTGTTGGAACAGCAAGTTCCCTTGCCGGTCTAGGAATAGTAGAACGATGGGCTCGATGACGGTTTGGATGTACCGTGCACTATTCAGTGTCCCCTCGACGATCGCAAGTGGTGTACGGCCAGTGTAGGAGATTGCTCCCCACACCATGATGCCGGGTGTTGGCCCTGTGTGCCTCGGTCGTATGCAGTCCTGATTGTGGCGCTCACCTGCACGGCGCCAAACACGCATACGACCATCATTGGCACCAAGGCGGAAGCGACTCTCATCGCTGAAGACGACACGTCTCCATTCGTCCCTCCATTCACGCCTGTCGCGACACCACTGGAGGCGGGCTGCACGATGTTGGGACGTGAGCGGAAGACGGCCTAACGGTGTGCGGGACCGTAGCCCAGCTTCATGGAGACGGTTGCGAATGGTCCTTGCCGATACCCCAGGAGCAACAGTGTCCCTAATTTGCTGGGAAGTGGCGGTGCGGTCCCCTACGGCACTGCGTAGGATCCTACGGTCTTGGCGTGCATCCGTGCGTCGCTGCGGTCCGGTCCCAGGTCGACGGGCACGTTCACCTTCCGCCGACCACTGGCGACAACATCGATGTACTGTGGAGACCTCACGCCCCACGTGTTGAGCAATTCGGCGGTACGTCCACCCGGCCTCCCGAATGCCCACTATACGCCCTCGCTCAAAGTCCGTCAACTGCACATACGGCTCACGTCCACGCTGTCGCGGCATGCTACCAGTGTTAAAGAGTGCGATGGAGTTCCGTATGCCACGGCAAACTGGCCGACACTGACGGCGGCGGTGCACAAATGCTGCGCAGCTAGCGCCATTCGACGGCCAACACCGCGGTTCCTGGTGTGTCCGCTGTGCCGTGCGTGTGATCATTGCTTGTACAGCCCTCTCGCAGTGTCCGGAGCAAGTATGGTGGGTCTGACACACCGGTGTCAATGTGTTCTTTTTTCCATTTCCAGGAGTGTAGAAAAGATCAGTATTAGAGGCGAAAAAGGCTCTGACAGTACGCAGCCAGAGGTTTATGCCGACCAGGAGGAGATACAATCACTATTACAGTTTAAAGAGGCACAATTAGAAATAAATAGGAAACATAAGGAAGAACTAGCACAGTTGCAATTAGCGTGCAGTAGCGAAGGTGAAACACCACCAGGTAGATTGCAGAGGGAGAGTGAGATAAATTCAAAAAACGAAAATAGGCAGAAAGAGGAAGACGAACTCAGAGAGTTAGAAGAACGGTTGTGTCGGATAAAACAGGTGTCAAACCCAACTGGGTATACTCCAAGGTCGGAAAACATAAATGTGGAAGAAGAATGTAGGAGGCACTTCGTGTCGGTACAAACGTACACTTGTTTTCCGGATCCTGATAACTACCAACATCCATACCTGTGGCTGTCTCAATTTCAAGATTCATTACCTTCATCGTGGGGACCGCTCCTCAAAATGAAGTTTGTGTGTAACCATTTGAGGGACGAGGCTAGAGCGAAAATGCAGGAAGTTATTAAAGACTGTAGTAGCTACAAGATATTTTGTGACAAGTTTTTAAATGAATTCTGGTCGAAAAGTAGGCAGGACAAGGTTAAGCAAAGCATACTGATGATGCCAAATTGTAACGAAGGTGGTATAAGAGATCCAGTGGTGTGCTATCAGGAAATACTGAGACGAAATAGGTATTTGGATGTGCCATACGAAACTGGGGAGCTCATTAGGATCTGTATAACTAAGTTGCCAGTGAGATTGCGCAGAGATATAGTGATAGCAGGCAGAGGCTTAGACGATTCCGCGTCATTTCGGCACTTGTTACAGGAACTGGGTAATGAGAGCAACATTGTGAACGGAGACACGACTCATAGGTCAGACAGAGTCGAGGATAGGAACGGCAGAAACTATCAGAATGACAGGAGAGCATGGAATCAGAGGAATGACGGAAATGGAAGATGGCGAGGATATAGGGGGCAGAACTCATGGGGATATCGACCGGCAAACCGGGAAAATAGAAGATGGGACGGAGATGGAAGAAGAAGGGAAAATGAAAATGATGGGCCAAGAGAGAATAGGCAGTCATTGGGTTCACGACAGGTCAATCACTGTCACAATGACGGAGGGACTAGAAGGTGACTACATGATAGACGGGTACAAACCAGGACTATTAATGATGTAAATATTAGGTATATCGATTACGGAAGACTAAGGGAGAATCTGTTAGAGGAGGTAGGAGATGTGGGGAGTGAACTCCACCCAATAATTAGCGTAGAAATAAATAATATAATCGTAACTTGTATCATCGACACAGGCAGTGTAATGAGTGTTTTGAGGGAAGATGTGTTTAAGTGTTGTAGTCTTAGAAAACCACGGCCAACGTTGCCATTGCAAAGGACAGCAGTGAGAGGGGCAGTTACAGGAAAGGGAATTGAGGTGAAGTTACAAGCGCAGGTAGTCTTTGTGTGCCTGGCGAAGAGGTTTAGTACAGTGTTCATGATTGTGTCATCTCTAACTGTTGAAGGGATATTAGGCGTAAATTTTTTGAACCAATATAAAGCAGTCGTTAACATGAGAAATGGTTCGATGGAGTTGAAACGAGATTCGGAGGAAATTACATTAAGATTCGACGATTGCTTATGTGCTAAAGATAACGCACACTTAGCATTATGTCTCGCGATAAAGTCCGGTAGACAGGCACAGAATAAGGGGTTCGAACAAGAGAAGGAGGAAATTCATAAATTTTTGGAGGAGGAGATCAAGGAGAAAATATGGCATTTGCGAGGGACCACGGTCTACGGCGAATTGCAGAAAATTTTATACGAGAACAGGAAGGTATTTAAACATGATGCGGCTACAATAAGAAAGTTTGTGTATAGATTCAAAGTCAAGCCCCATAAACAGTTTAGGGCCTAAGTGCAACTGATACCTGTTGTAGAAGCTGAGATCGAAAGCATGCTACAACAAGGGATTATCGAACCAGCATCCAGTTCGTACCACAGCCCTTTAGTTTGTGTTGAAAAAAAGGATGAGTCAATTAGATTAGTTTTGGACACAAGAAGGATTAATAAGATAATAGAGCCAGAGACAGATCGGCCACTCACACTTGACGAATTGCTACAAAAGTTTCACGGGATCAGAGTTCTCAGCTCAGTTGATTTGAGAATGAGTTTCTGGCTGGTGGAGTTAGATAGGGGGTGTAGAAAATACACTGCTTTCTTGTGCTACGGGAAATCGTATCAGTTCCGGAAACTACCATTTGGGTTAAATGTATCATCTGTGGCATTTATCAGAGCGCGCAATACTGTCATTTCTAATGAAATAAAAGATAAGATAACACAGTACGTGGATGATGTCCTGATAGCAGAAAGAAACTGGGAAGACTACAATAGAACGTTAAGCATATTGCTCGGTGCATTGGAGAGACATGGGGTAACCGTGAATTTGGGAAAGTCAGAATTTGGCCGAAAAGAAATCGAGTTTCTAGGTCACATTGTGACACCAGAGGGAATAATACCAAATCCAGACAAACTCGAAGCATTCGGAGATTTTCCGGTGCCAAGAACAAAACGTGAGCTACGGGGTTATTTAGGATTATTCAATTTTTACAGGAGGTTTATTAAGATTGGGGGTGCAGCGACACCCAGACTATGTCAGCTGACTGGAAAGAAAACGGTATGGAATTGGGACCCTGTCGCGCAGGAAGAGTATGAGGCGTTAAAGAAGGCACTGCTATCGGCACCTCTTCTCGGGCATCCAGACCTAGGGAAAGAGTTTTGTATGGCCACGGACAGTTCCCGTAGTGGACTTGGCGTAACATTGTTCCAAGAGCAAGAGCAAGGAGGATAAGTAATACAACAACCTATGGCATTTGCGAGCCGAGTGCTTAGCAAAGCTGAGAGAAATTAACCGGTAACTGAGCTTGAAGCTTTGGCAATAGTATGGGGTTTTAGTAAGTTTAGATACTATTTGTATGGGAGGCATACTAAAATCTATACTGACCACAAGTCACTACAGTTTCTGATGTCGGCCAAACTTAACCATAGACGACTCGCTAGGTGGGCACTCTATTTACAGGAGTTTCAGTTTGCGGTAATGTATATTCCTGGGTCACAGAATATAGGGGCAGATGCGTTGTCAAGGAACCCAGTAGGTCAAGGTCAATGCTTTGATGAGGAGGCAAACGAGAACAGATATGATATATTGTATATCCAGGGCGTGCCGTTCGAGAAATACATAGGGGCGGTACTCACAAATATCGCGAAAGAGCAGGATAAAGACACGTCATGGAGAAAGGTGAAGGACAGAGTTAGAGCGAACTTAGATGCCAATATAGCGCGCTTTTATACAATTCAGAACGGGGTCCTTTTCTACCGTAGAAATCCGAACACACAGGACTGGGTGTTGTGTATACCAAATGAAATTGTCAACAAGCTTATCTGGTACACGCACTTAAGTTACGGGCATTACGGGGCAAGGAAATGCTGTAAGAAGTTAAGGGAATCAGTTTATTTCATTAGTATGGAGAGGAGGATCTAGAACGTGCTTAGTAGTTGCAAATTGTGCCAGAAGGCAAAATCGTTAACTATCTCATGCAAAGCACCGCTTTTTCCGATAGTGCCAGGTAGATTGAGGGAATTCGGAGCAACAGATTTGTTTGGCCCGCTACCTAAGTCAGTGCTAGGATATAGATATGTTTTAGTAGCAGTGGAATTGGTGTCAAAATATGTGACTTTTACCGCACTGAAACGTGCGACGGGAAGGACAGTAGCAGCAGCGATCGTTAAAAACTTTTTGCGAGAAGTAGGAACTGTAGAAAAGTTCATAGCTGACAATGGACCACAATATAGATCCAGACAATGGCTAACCACACTGAAGAGAAGAAGGATAAAACCGGTGTTCATATCCCGATACCATGCTGCAAGTAACCCCAGTGAAAGTGTGGTAAAAGAACTGGGAAAGTTATGTAAGATCTATTGCCATAGGCAACATAGAAGTTGGAGTATTTTTCTCAAAAATTTTCAGGACATCCTCAATGAGCTACCACATGGAGCAACTGGTTTATCACCAATTACGGTACTAAAGAATGAACCACCACCAGATCGAGTCAGGGAGCTGGTAGATTTTCCGCAATCAGGAAAGCAGAGGCACACAGAAATTGTCAAGGTTGCGATAGAACGTATTAAGAAAGCAGCTAAGGATAGGCAGGAGAAGCAGAAAGGAAAGATCCGTAACATCGAATTGGCAGTAGGAGACAAGGTTCTAATTAAAACTTATCGATTATCAAAGAAGCACAGATTCCTAACTAGCAAATTCTTTACAGTGTATAGTGGACCATTCAGAGTGAGGCGGATTGTCCATGAAAATGCTGTACTGATTGAGACGATCAAGGGAAAACAATCTCGTGGGCTTAATCACATTTCTAACATCAAATTATGGAAAAGTTAAGGATAGATCGAAAGTACACAATTTATGGTAGATAGTCAGTGTATTTATTTGTGGTGTGTAACGTTGTGCAGGGTCAAATCGAACATAACAATTTTCAGGCGGGATGTCAGGAAGTATGACGGAATAGACTGGTCGAATGGGTCATGAACAGGAGTCGACAGAGTGGTGTGTGTACGTATTTTTTGTCATATGAATAAGGATCAAGCAGAAACGACGTGATGGTTAATGAGTGGATAAAGATTGTAGATAGAGAAGCGCCGTGATAAATAGTAGTGGATAAAGGTGATATTTAAGGAGAGAAGCGACGTGAAGCAGCGTGATTAATAAAGAGAGATTCGACGTGATGAAACAGTGGTAAATAAAGGTGAGTAGAATTAATAATGTGGAGATGTCTTAGATGTATGTTACAGAGAGGCCTGTGTATGCTGCAATCGAGATTGATGTGAATGGCGAAGGAAGACCAGGAAATGATGGAGTAATGGACGGACGGAGAGCCGAAATACGAATGAAGAGATGAGGACAACTGCACAACGTGAAGGGACATAAAGGGAGTATGAGATCCAGATGGTGAACGTTGTGGAATACTGACGTAAGATGTAATATAAGTATAAATCTAATTCTTACCATAACATTTGCAATATAAGAAAATAACTTTTGTTGTTGTTGTTGTTGAAGCCTGGTACCAGTATAACTAATCAAATCGGTACCAAGAATGTGTACAGTTATTTTGCAGGATGAATAATTTGTGAATTTTTTTGTTCTTAGACGAAATGTCGCAATTCTAAGTTGATATTTAGCAGGATGAATAATCGGTAAAGTGAATGCAGAGGTAAGCCGATGGAGAGAGGTGCCAGAGTGAAAGAACGAATTCGGAGACTGGAATGCTATCTCCGAAACAGCTTCATGTGTTATGTGGTTGAGTATAAGGGAGCAAAGGTGTGGTATGTTGTCGTGAGTGTGGTGGTGTTAAGGTTAGCTGACTTCTAGACCTATTCTGTTAGTGTATTAATGGATTGAATGAGAAGGAAAATGTGATGTCTGTTGAGTGAGAGTCGTAGAGTAGTGTGATCAATGCGCACACTCCTGTAAAGGGGATGCTACCGATCCATAACTAAAACATTATTGTGCTTTATTGTTTGATTTGGATGAACCTCGATGGCAGGTCAGGATCTGACATCATGTGGATGGTACATACATGTCCTAGAAATGTTGTTATACATAATAAAAAGGTAAAATATATAAAGAGATACTAATTTCAGTCTGTCACAAGCACAAAGGTTCATTGTATATTGTAGTTTTAGAATCAACAGTTTCTAATATTTTCACTGTGGTAGGATGTTAGAGTAGTCTACTATTTGATATTGTAATTATGAGCTGTATAGATTGTTTCTTATTCCTTTTTTTTTTTTTTTTTGACACTTTCATGTTTTGTATGAGGGACGAAAGGTACAATCAATAGCACAAGTGTGGGCTGAATATAGAAAAGAGATAAATGTTGATGTTGTATGTGTAGAAAACTAGGGTGTATGATTTAATGTTTTTTTAGAACAAAGATTCTTTTGTTACCAATGTGTCTAATAGATCATACATGTAATCAATGAGTATTTAAATACTGTAAGAATATCCTTTTGTTTGTAATGCGAGAATGTTGACTGATTGGGTGTCTTAGCGCTGAGGTGCTACGCAGAGCGTGCCCATACCGCTAGCGGGCCGAGCTGATGTAGCCATGGCGACGGGCGACAGAGCCGCGGCACTCCCCACTCCACTGGCGGACGGGGTACACTCCACGCGCCCGCTACAGCAGGTCAACGGCCTGGGGCGACACGCACGTACCACTGGCCATTCATAAGTTCCGCCACCCTTACGACTGGAGACAGTATCCGGCGGAGGCGACAGCGGGTGGTTTTTTCTGCGTAACGGCTCGCGCGGTGGCGCGACGGCAGAATGAACGACGCGCGGCAGAGTCCGGCGGGCATTTTTTGCCAGCAACTATTAACTAGTACTGGACTGTGGAGCCGTGAGATGACTGCTCGTTATGTCTCCATAAGGTGGAAAGTGGAGGACTGGTTTTTCCACGTTGTGAGTGGTGGAAAAGATTTTGTCTTTAGCAGACAGGACGATTGTTTTGTTCTGTCTTGACCACTGAACGGTGGGATCCATAATCTTTTGGCAGTGACTTGTTAAGTGTGCTTTGTGAATTGCATGTGGGACGCTTGGTATACTCAAAGAGGACAGTTGTCGTTTGGTGACTAATTATTGTACGAACGCAAGAAACTAAAGTGGGTAAATGACATTTGCATTTGTAGTAGGAGACATTTCTTTAATTGGTGCGGGAATAAGTGCTGGTGGTTGGAACTTACGACTTTTAATTACACCATGAACTGAAAGGACAGAACTGTGGTTAATAGTAGTTGTAGGGCCATTTCTGGACGACCAGATTCGTGTGGATGGTACTCTGAGAGTGACTATGACATTTGTCTTTGATGTGTTCAAAATGCCAATTTGAGTGACTTAAAGACTTTCGTCCGGGTAACCATGGGAGAGCTTTGACACTGAGACAGTGTTTCTAGGGAACCTGTCAGCAACTTTTTTGACCCCAAGAAAATCACAGAATGAAATGATTCACAAGATAGGGAAATGTATTTGTACTTGTAACTGTGTAAATTTTTTTATATGTTTCATTCCTGGAGGGACAGCAGGTGTGATTGTATTTCATTAACATTTGTGTTTAGAATAGTTAGTGTTTTTTTTGTTTGTTCTGGGTTATCAAGTTCACGTAGCATGTTTGTTAGAATATTGGTACAATGATGCTTTAATTATTAGCCAGTGGCGTAATACTAACGTAGCGGCTCTTGTTGCATTGGTCAGTAAGGTTGTCACAGGGGACAAAATTTTGCATTGCACAACAAAAATCGGAATTAACTGATGCATTTTGATGTCGTGGACAGTAATGATCTTTTTGGTGTGTTGACTGAAGCCACTTATTTGCATTATCACAGTGGTGATATTTCACATTAAAGTGTAACGAAGGCTAGTCAAAATGCAAGCTCTTGTCGACTAAATGTGTAACAACAGAGAAATGAGCAGTAAGAGTAAGATACGAGAGCTGCTGGTGGATTCAAGCACTTATTGCTAACTATTTACTGTGTGTATTGATCGAAGTTGATGGACTGACTAGCTCAGTAGCAGGTATTTGTACTGGTGGACAAGGATAAGGTTAAACTCACAGTCGAGTAGTGGTGGTAATTGCTTAAGTGATGATAGTTAATGAGGTATGACATGATGTCTTAGATTGACTATATTACGTAACCAGTATGTAACTTGTGGTATATTTCATTGTTTTTTTTCTCAGTTTAATTTCTCTGTAGGTTTGATGTACATTTTAGAGTAATGGTATGGAGCCTGATATTCTACATGTAACTAGTGTACGCAATTTTTTTTCCTTTTGTTGATTTTGTTTTGTATTTAGACATTGCCGTGTAAAGATTATTACAACGCAATTTATGAATGTCAGATTACTTGTTCTGTGTTTGGACGGTGAGCTATTTAAAATTTTATGAGTACAATTAGTATTTTTTATTTGTTTTAGAATTATTGAAGTTTGGATTACTCCTAAAAATAACGGAGATCCCGGGCACTAAGCAAATTTTTATCTCACCAATATTTTTTATTTTTTTGATGTAATGTTTTATTTGTCATTTGAATTGATATAAATTTGTATGTGTACGTTACTCCGGATTGTGGAGAGTACAATAATGCAACAACTGTGTCAATAATTCGGTAAAGTAACAGCATTAGGTCGTCTATTTGAGGTCCCCAGGGGCTAAGGTCTCCTCCTGGTTATTTTGATGACTTGCTACGTTTGTTCTAATACAGTTTTCTTAAAAAAAAGTTCGGAACTACCATCGCATTGCAAGGATAGTACCGTGCCATTTTTTTCTCCATGGGTAGCCGGTGGTGAAAGGGTACAGTACCGCCCGACGTTGAAAATAGGTACATTCTTCGTTATTCTGGTCAGAACAACATATTTTTTCTAATGATAACTCAATTTCAATTAATACAGCGAAGCCGGATACCAGTGTGGGAAAGTATGACAATTTATTTATTTAATTGATCACATGTGCACTCCACAAAATAAATCCCTACATCCAGTTTGGTGAGATCTGTGAAATGAATGAATGTATGGTCGTCTGCTAACCGCAGATAGTGAATGTGAATATATGATCATCTTTGAGACGGTACTTGGGTCACCTTTGGTGGGACCAAAGAGATGAAATTTACCTGAGCTTTGAGCGCCTGAAATGTGGCTGACCAATACGGTAGCAAGGTGCTCCCCCACTTCGGCAGAGGTGCGAGAGAACCTGAAGAACGGCTATGTTTCAGCACTCTGCCGCTGGATCTAGTGTTGGTAAGACCCGTCTTAGGCGTGCTCCGTAAGGACAAAAGAGTGGAGACATGGTATGCATGTGAAATACTTAAGAGTAGTTTAGAATAATAATTTCTCTATTTCAATACTTTTGTGGGGAGAATTAAATGTCAGGCAGGTAATATTAATGGGATCGTAGTAATCTTCAGAAGTGACCAACGGTCACAATGAAACCACGTGTAGCAATAAGTTGAAATATTTCCGAGTGCTTAAGTTAAGCTGAATTACTAGCGTGTGTACTATAAGTTGGAAATATTTAAGAAATGGCGTGTGCAGGACTTGAAATTAGAGATGAGTACTTCCACGTGGTGAGTACTGTGTGAGTCTCAATCTGTGTATGAGACAAAGGATAAAGAGACGTACTCATCCATGGTATCAGATGAGGACTCGCGTGTGTGATGAATATGTTGTTCATATTACTTTGTGTGTTATGTTTCTGTGTGACGCTTGATTCAAACTATAATACTCTGAGAGAGAAGCAAGGTGAGTCAGCCGTCTATCCAGCAACGCCACTTGGCTTGCATTGCACAGGAAGACGTGCATATATCGTCCAGAGTTCGTAGTAGGAAAGAAAAGTTACGAAGTGGGGCAGTGTCGTTTGGAACTGGGATGAATACTAATTGAAGTGGGAAAGCTGAATTTGATGTGATTATAATGTTGTGACTATTCCTTATGTTGTATTCCATGTTGCAGTGTGGTGTATGTCATGTAATTTAAGTATGTGTGGTTTGCATGGGAGAGTAGCAAGGTAGTTTCAGAGGTAGCGGGTTATGCATGTTCCTTTTGTACCGCTCGGTCTGGAGGAATGTTTCGTGATGATGGTTGTGAGAGTCTAAGTGTGAGATATAGCAAAAGATCCACCATCCTATCCAGAAAGAGCACTGTAGCATTAAATAATTACGAGACCATAAGATAGAGAACCACCAATGTAAAGCCATGCCCACTGGGCGGAATTTCTCATGTGTTATTGTTGTAGGTTATAGAATTTGTGTGTTTAGGTTATAGAATTTATCGGAATAAATAAGATAGTGAAAAGAAAAGGATTCGTGGCCTTGTCCTTCGAATTGTATGTTGTCATGATATCCAGAATTTATAATGTGTGCGCCATTCATATTCAGTGCGATGGCCATGTGTTGATAAAAGCCGTTAAATAAAAAAAAAAAATGTGTTATTGCCAGTGCGTAGTGAACAGTCAGAGTAGTGTAAATTACTAATAGTCAGAAGTGCGTTTCCGTTGCGTAATATTCATACAGGAGAATAATTTGTAAGTTAATTGTGAGTACTAGACGTCACGTTACTCGACAAATAAGAATGGATCCACTCGCCTGGCAGACCACTCATCTTGCAGGCCTGACTGCTTGATGCCACAGTATGAGCAAGGCATGTGGGTGCCTCTCACCATGCTGATTACGTATCTATAGATCGTTCCCTTCGAGGTGATTCATAATGTTTGAATACAGTATATGCTCCAAAACCCTACTGCAAACCGACGTCAGTGATATAGGTCTGTAGTTCGATGGATTACTCCTACTACCCTTTTTAAACACTGGTGCGACCTGCGCAATTTTCCAATCTGTAGGTACAGATCTATCGGTGAGTGAGCGGTTGTATATGATTGCTAAGTAGGGAGGTAATGTATCAGCGTAATCTGAAAGGAACCTAGTCGGTATACAATCAGGACCTGAAGACTTGCCCGGATCTAGCGATTTGAGTTGCTTCGCAACCCCTAAGGTATCTACTTCTAAGAAACTCATGCTAGCAGCTGTTCGTTTTCAAATTCTGGAATATTCCATTCGTCTTCCCTGGTGAAGGAATTTCGGAAAACTGCGTTCAATAACTTCGCTTTAGCGGCACAGTCGTCGGTAACAGTACCATCGGCACTGCGCAGCGAAGGTATTGACTGCGTCTTGCCGCTTGTGTAATTTACATACGACCAGAATTTCTTCGGATTTTCTACCAAATTTCGAGACAAAGTTTCGTTGTGGAACCTATTAAAGGCGTATCGCATTGAAGTCCGTGTCAAATTTTGCGCGTCTGTAAATTTTAGCCAATCTTCGGGATTTCGCGTTCTTCTGAACTTCGCATGTTTTTTCCTTTGCCTCTGTAACAGCGTTCGGACCTGTTTTGTGTTCCACTGGGGGGATCAGTTCCATCTGTTATCAATTTATGAGGTATGAATCTCTCAATTGCTGTTGCTACTATAGCTTTGAATTTGAGCCACATCTCGTCTACATTTGCATAGTCTTTTCGGAAGGAATTGAGATTGTCTCTTAGGAAGCCTTCTAGTGACACTTTATCCGCTTTTTTAAATAAAATTATTTTGCGTTTGTTTCTGGTGTATTTGGAAGAAACGGTATTGAGCCTAGCTATAACGACCTTGTGATCACTAATCCCTGTATCAGTCATGATGCTCTCTATTAGCTCTGGATTGTTTGTGGCTAAGAAGTCAAGTGTGTTTTCGCAACCATTTACAATTTTCATGGGTTCGTGGACTAACTGCTCGAAATAATTTTCGGAGAAAGCATTTAGGACAATCTCGAAAGATGTTTTCTGCCTACCACCGGTTTTGAACAAGTATTTTTGCCAACATATCGAGGGAAGTTTGAAGTCCCCACCAACAATAACCGTATGAGTGGGGTATTTATTTGTTACAAGACTCAAATTTTCTCTGAAGTGTTCAGCAACTATATCATCGGAGTCTGGGGGTCGGTAGAAGGAGCCAATTATTAACTTAGTTCGGCTGTTAAGTATAACCTCCACCCATACCAATTCGCACGGAGTATCTACTTCGACTTCACAACAAGATAAACCACTACTGACAGACACAAACACTCCACCACCAATTCTGCCTAATGTATCTTTCCTGAACACCGTCTGAGACTTTGTAAAAATTCCTGCAGAACTTATTTCAGGCTTTAGCCAGCTTTCTGTACCTATAACGATTTCAGCTTCTGTGCTTTCTATTAGCGCTTGAAGCTCAGGGACTTTCCCAGCACAACTACAACAATTTACAACTACAATGCCGACTGTTCCTTGATTCAAGCACGTCCTGTATTTGCCATGCAGCCTTTGAGATTGCAGCCCACCCCGTACTTTCCCGAGGCTTTCTAACCTAAAAAACCGCCCAGTCCACGCCACACAGCCTCCGCTACCCGTGTAGCCGCCAGCTGAGTCTAGTGAACTCCTGACCTATTCAGCGGAACCCGAAACCCCACCACCCTATGGCGCAAGTGAAGGAATCTGCAGCCAACACGGTCGCAAAACCGTCTGAGCCTCTGATTCAGATCCTCCACCCGGCTCTGCACCAAAGGTCCGCAGTCGGTTCTGTCGACGATGCTGCAGATGGTGAGCTCTGCCTTCATCTCGTAAGCAAGACCGGCAGCCTTCACCAAATCAGATAGCCGCTGGAATCAACAGAGAATTTCCTCAGATCCAAAGCGACACACGTCATTAGTGCCGACATGTGCCACCACCTGCAGCTTGCTGCACCCTGTGCTCTTCATGGCATACGGAAGGACCCTTTCCACATCAGGAATTGCTTCACCCGGAATGCACACGGAGTGCACACTGGATTTCTTCCCCTCCTTAGCCGCCATATCCCTAAGGGACCCCATTACGCGCCTAACATTGGAGCTCCCAACTACCAATAAGCCCACCCTCTGCGATTGCCCGGGCCTTGAAGGCTGAGAATCATCCTCTGAAACAGAGCAGGCAGCTGCATCTGGCTCAGCCAGAGACAGTACCTGAAACCTGTTTGTCAGACGCACCGGGGAGCTTTCTGACCAGCCTCCGGGGACGTCTTCCGCTGCCTGCCACGCCTTGGAACGACCTCCCAACAACCACAGGCGAGGGCTCAGCCCCACTGCGGGCATCAACCGGGGCGACCACAGCGGCAGACCGATCTGCGGACAGACGGGACGAGGTTGACATCCCCGTGATACCCAAGTCCGGCTCCCCACAGAGGTGCCCATTGGCAACAGCCTCAAGCTGCGCGACCGAAGTCAGCGCCGCTTGCAGCTGTGAGCGATGCAAAATCTACAAAGTCAAAACATGTGCACTACACTTAGGCCAAATGTTTGTAAATCCCATTGTTGTTGGATTTCTTACTTCGGAAACAGAAGAAATTACAAAATTTTATGGTTGCCAATAATAATAATAATAATAATTATACTGTATCCAGCGCTGTAGTAACCATTATGTAGTTACTGTTGTACTATACTTCCAGTTAGTTGGTTTATCAGTTTCAATGTGAGTAGTGACTAATTTCTGCAAAGTGATATTGCTAGGTTAGGTTCATCAGACACGTGGGTTGTAAAGCCCCTTCGTGAAGCGCATTGCCATCTGGCCACGTATAGGGATTTAATAATTCATGTATAATTCACGTATAATTCAGCGTTGCTGAAACAAGTTACCAGGTACACATCAACTACAGTCTGTGAGCAACACAACTTCCATTTTGGAAGCTTTTTTACATTAATCAGTATTAGTCTTACAAAATTAAGAATATAAATAAAGCTATGGCGCTCGATTCGATGTATCGCTAGTGGATCGCTAGTTTCCGATCCTTGCATGCAGAGCTCGCTGGCTGGTGACATGGGGAAAGACATTGGGCGCAAATGGTACAGTGGCAACGAGTGAGGCGACACGTTATAGAGGGGCGCCGCACTGTGTGAAGGAAGGCATTATGGAACTTGGAATGTGTGCAGTGAGTGGTGTGTGGGGAGGTGAGGAGGGGGACCGTTCCCTCGTCTATGGGATAGCTGCCTTCGTATTGGCGTGTGTGGTATTTGGAATTCAATATCACAGCTGGGAGGAGTGACAACCTTCAGGTGCTGATTTCCATCCAGGACTTCTCGGCACCCCATGTGTCAAATCCCAGTTTATAAATGTGGTGAGGCGTTTCGTCTGATAAGTGTACATTTACATGTAAACGTCAACGTCCTGCGCTGCTTTGGAGCTTTGCTGGAGCTTATGGACATGAATTCCACCATTTGTTGGTGTGAAATAACCCGTCACTTAGACGGCCTATGTTTCAAATCAGTATAACATGTGACAGTCAAAATGTCACACAGGCGTAGTTGTAACTTTTAGGCAGATCTCTGCGCCCAAACCTTGAGTTTCGTGGCTGGTATTGATGTTCCAGGAACAATATTAATTGCTTGATTTGTGGTTGCTTTTAGCTTCAATTCAAAGCCATCGCTAATGCATATACACACTGTTCATGCAGACCAATATAGCAACACCATTCTAATATCCCTTAAGAAGAAATGGTTTGTTCCTAATTTTTAATTGTTCATCCTTGTGTTTAACAATCTGCTGATTAAGAATTTTAGTCTGTTACAGTTCAGTCCGCATGGAGAGCTTCATCAAACCAGTCTCTGGACTGAAGACCACAACAACAACAACAGTTGAGTCCATTCTTGGGCTTGTGTCATCTCTCCAAGTAATGGGCGAGAGCTTAATTGCTATCAGTTACAGTGTTAGTGAGCGCAGTGCGCCCATGTTTCTTACTTAGATTACTTGTAGATTAGAAACACTGTTTGATAATGCAGGCGCGCATTTTTCTAAAGTTGCAAATATTATCCAAATCGTTTGAAAAGAGAAATTGCTATTGAGAGATAGTCCAGTAAGCGATAAGTGCATAAGTTCTTAAATCTAAAATTTATTGCAATTCTTACGATCATCTGCTTTACTGAGTATTGTGACATATTTATCTCAGATTATTTACTGTGTAATCAGCCTTTCAGTCCAGTATTTCATACAGGAAGAAATTTACTTAAATGAGTCCATACATACATACATACACTGGTTAAATTTACACAAAGGAACTGTCATCATGCAAACTGTGAATAAAGTTGTTGTTTCTGGGCTAACCCACTCCACAACTTTGTGAGCTGATCCTTGTGGCCTGTCCCTATGAGCATCATTTTAATCGTAGTTTCAGAGCGTGGTTCTTTTCTTCTGGTTGGTAGTATTTCAGCACCATTCTCAGTTTTGCTAGTGTGTTATTATTAAGAAATATATTTACGTTTCCTGCCAACTCTTTAGTCATTATACTACGGGAATCTGGAGTTGTCCCCATGGAGGTACAAGGATGTAAGGGAGTAAATTGTTTAAAGAAGAAACAGCTAGCTAGCATATGAATTAAAAATAAACTGAGGGCGTGGTGGCGTAGCTTCTCACACGTTTGCATGCTTCCTACTTTCTTTTTTAATCAGGACTTTAATAAAAATGGCAAGGTAATGTTAATCAGAACACAGGGAGAAGTTGTGATCTAAATAACAATAGATGTATTCATTCTTAACATCACAAGACAAATAAAACGGCTAAAGAAACGTCACACAAACATTTTTGTTTGGCAAACGCTTTCACTGATATGGGGTCTGTGGTGAACAAAGTGATCAGCTGTGGATTAATCAAGCATCTATACTATTCTATGAAGAAACATATGGTTCCAAAGAACAGGGTGCTGAGAAGCATACTTTACCCTCCTGCTGGTTAGGCCGTCATACCACGATGCGTTCATCTACTGAACTCATGGATGGCAGCAATCTATTATTAATCGCGCGTGCCTGAAAAATGCAAGTACGCGATCTCGTGTTTGGCTAATTCGGAATGTAGGTATTTTCCTGTGAGCCTCAGAAACCGTGGTGGATTCCAGTGTGCAGGTGGATCCCTTTGCTGATCTATCAAACAAATTTTACTCTGTGCCAAGACTATGTGTAACAGAATGTGTCAAATGTTTAGACAGCCGACTCAAAACAAATACTCCCACGCATCAGTTGCTGTGTGCGTGATGTACTAAGCAGTACTAGTGGCTCACTAGCAAAGGACCCAAGTCTCACCATTTACGTAAAGACCGTCAGCTTTCCTCGCCAGCTCGGTAGCAAAGCAAATTTACATCTTAGACTACTCCCACTTTAGCACAAGCTGGAGTGTCGCATAAGAAGATGGGAGACTGGCCGTCGCTCTGCATACACAGATTTGACGAATCAGAGACTTTAAAGTTAATTTGGAGAAAAGGAAAAGAGATTCAGGTTCTCAGCCTCTTTCCCACGCTTTTACGCCGTGTCTTTTGCTAACAACATGACCTTGATGGAACCACAGCCCCCCATAAAAAGATCGTTATCTCCCCTGTTGTGGCCATTTCAGGCTTTCCAAAGAATGGCCATAAACCCGCTTAAAGCTTTGTGCCTTCACAAATATGTTTTGTAACAGAGTCTGGACGTCTGCGCCCCAGTAACTTGTCCCACGGAAATTCGCAGTAAGCTCACAGTTGTCTCATCGGCTTCCTGCCTCACAAGGAGTCATCCTCTGCTTTATTGCCGGTTTTCAATGCTCTGCCCACTGCAGCAGCGACTTCTCGGCGCTAGTTAGCCTACCTGGACATGGCCGCCGACCGACAGGCACCATCCAATGTGTCTACACAAGGAGACCGTGGAACTCGGTGGTCTGCAAATGTTTTCACCCACGTTCCGAAGAAAAAATTCTCCCCTCGGCCCTCTGCCGCCGTACGCTTTTACTGTAGTCATTTTAATCGGCACCCTATTCCTTTGAACACAGGTAAAGGTTACCGCTATTCCTTCACACACTAGCACACTAGCAAGAGAGTTAGCTCTGCCCACCTTTTCATCATGATGTACGAAGTCAGATCGCATCCAGGTATAGCAATAAAGTAATAAACATCAACTTCTCTAAGATAATTATGCAGTATAATACCGTATGAGAAGTGAGAGCGCTCCCTCACAACCTCTTCCTCCCTCTCAAATTTACACTCCTGGAAATTGAAATAAGAACACCGTGAATTCATTGTCCCAGGAAGGGGAAACTTTATTGACACATTCCTGGGGTCAGATACATCACATGATCACACTGACAGAACCACAGGCACATAGACATAGAAAACAGAGCATGCACAATGTCGGCACTAGTACAGTGTATATCCACCTTTCGCAGCAATGCAGGCTGCTATTCTCCCATGGAGACGATCGTAGAGATGCTGGATGTAGTCCTGTGGAACGGCTTGCCATGCCATTTCCACCTGGCGCCTCAGTTGGACCAGCGTTCGTGCTGGACGTGCAGACCGCGTGAGACGACGCTTCATCCAGTCCCAAAGATGCTTAATGGGGGACAGATCCGGAGATCTTGCTGGCCAGGGTAGTTGACTTACACCTTCTAGAGCACGTTGGGTGGCACGGGATACATGCGGACGTGCATTGTCCTGTTGGAACAGCAAGTTCCCTTGCCGGTCTAGGAATGGTAGAACAATGGGTTCGATGACGGTTTGGATGTACCGTGCACTATTCAGTGTCCCCTCGACGATCACCAGTGGTGTACGGCCAGTGTAGGAGATCGCTCCCCACACCATGATGCTGGGTGTTGGCCCTGTGTGCCTCGGTCGTATGCAGTCCTGATTGTGGCGCTCACCTGCACGGCGCCAAACACGCATACGACCATCATTGGCACCAAGGCAGAAGCGACTCTCATCGCTGAAGACGACACGTCTCCATTCGTCCCTCCATTCACGCCTGTCGCGACACCACTGGAGGCGGGCTGCACGATGTTGGGGCGTGAGCGGAAGACGGCCTAACGGTGTGCGGGACCGTAGCCCAGCTTCATGGAGACGGTTGCGAATGGTCCTCGCCGATACCCCAGGAGCAACAGTGTCCCTAATTTGCTGGGAAGTGGCGGTGCGGTCCCCTACGGCACTGCGTAGGATCCTACGGTCTTGGCGTGCATCCGTGCGTCGCTGCTGTCCGGTCCCAGGTCGACGGGCACGTGCACCTTCCGCCGACCACTGGCGACAACATCGATGTACTGTGGAGACCTCACGCCCCACGTGTTGAGCAATTCGGCGGTACGTCCACCCGGCCTCCCGCATGCCCACTATACGCCCTCGCTCAAAAGTCCGTCAACTACACATACGGTTCACGTCCACGCTGTCGCGGCATGCTACCAGTGTTAAAGACTGCGATGGAGCTCCGTATGCCACGGCAAACCGGCTGACACTGACGGCGGCGGTGCACAAATGCTGCGCAGCTAGCGCCATTCGACGGCCAACACCGCGGTTCCTGGTGTGTCCGCTGTGCCATGCGTGTGATCATTGCTTGTACAGCCCTCTCGAAGTGTCCGGAGCAAGTATGGTGGGTCTGACACACCGGTGTCAATGTGTTCTTTTTTCCATTTCCAGGAGTGTATTTTTGGGGAGTGTCACACTTTAATAGGGTAGTGCGACATGGAACAGAATAAATTGTGACACTTCAGTTGGGTCATTATCAAAGAAGTAAACATGAATCAATCTTTGTTCACTGTAAACCCCAGCACAATGTTATACCCTGTCTTTACCAGATTCAACCAGGTGTCATCCATACACTCTCTATTGCATGCCTACAAAATTAAAGTGAGAAACAAAAATGTGATGGCCATACCATTCGGTCATATTCTTGAAGACCCAGACTTAAATGACAATTACTAAGCGGTTACAGGGTCGTGCAGACATTTATCTACTCACTCATACTAAAATTGGGGCCAGAGAAGGATATACCCTAACCAGAATATAATGATGTTGTCTTGAGGATTCTGCGCCCCATGGAAAATTACTACCTCTGCTCAATTATACTAATGGCTGCATTCATTCCTTGACAGAACATCGTTTTCACTTTCACCCAATATAAAAGATTCCTAGTTTTCTTTTTGCATTTGTCATCTGTTCCGCTTATTTCTTTAACATGTGTCAATCAGTTCCTTTAGTACAAAGATGTGTCACACAACAAAACAACATATAAGTAACATAAAACAAGGGAATCTTTACATAAAACGAAAAAGAATACATGAGTTCATTAAGAGAAAATACATCAAATATATGTAATCTTGTTAAAAAAAAATGCGGCCGGTGTGGTCGAGCGGTTCTAGGCGCTTCAGTCTGTAACCGCGAGACCGCTACAGTCGCAGGTTCGAATCCTGCCTCTGGCATGGATGTGTGTGATGTCCTTAGGTTAGTTAGGTTTAAGTAGTTCTAAGTTCTAGGGGACTAATGACCTCAGATGTTAAGTCCCATAGTGCTCTGAGCCATTTTTTGTTAAAAAAATGAAATCAGCATCCACGTATAAAACAAATTTAACTGAACACAACAAACTCCTGCTACAGCCCCCGTCTCAAAGATCTTTAGGGAGTCCGATTTTTTTTTCAACTCACACTTGTCTCACGATCAAACACAGCACGACACATGTCTTGTAACAGGTCAGACGTGGCCGCTATGCAGTATGAGTTTGCCAAGATGGGTTACCCCAGTTTCTCGGTACAGGCAGCACCATAGGTTTGGGTAGGACCTTGTCTGTAGCAGCAATTAGTGGTATCTCGATTACTGACTGTCTTGGATGACGTGGTGGTCGGCAATGCGTTGCTGCAGTTGAAGACGTTTATGGGATGACCCGGGCTCCATATGCTCACAGGTTAGAGGTGAATCACCTCCTGCCGTCTGCGTCGATGCGTATCTCCAGACACATAAGTACCTCCATTCAACACTCCGCAGGCAGCTGACTCCCAGTGGCCCACGCTTGCCCATCCTTTCAGCGGTAGGTCCCTTGGGACCTTGGAGTGGGAAGCAGAGGCAAAAGTGCTCAGATGGCAGCAGGGCACCAGCCCTTTGTTGACAGCTTGTGGCGTGAGGGCTCATCCGCACCTGCCTCCATTCACACAGACCGATGACATCATGTGGACCAGCTGCCCTGTGGTCCCTATATGGGCCACCACCCCCTGGAGAGAGCTCGTCCCCTCTGTCTCACAGGGCTGGCGGACGACCTCGAGTGTCCTGTCTGCTTGGCGCCCAGTCTGCCCAGTTGCTACGGCCACTCCAGTGTCAGCTACCTCTCCAACTGCCTGATATGTTGCCATCAACTCAGCTCGCATAGTCTGTACAATGCTTACATGGAGACTTAGTGCTGTGTTTTTATAAATATGTATACAGCATAAACACTGTTGTAACTGCGACCAGGACGGTCGCGGGGTTGAAATGCCGGAAAGCGCGGCGGGACCCGAGGAGACGCCCGCGAACAACAACACAACAGGAGAGGACGGACACGAGCAACGAAGGACGGAACGAACAGCAACAAGATCGAACAACGGAGTCACAAGGAAACCTAATAAACACGTCCGCTCGTATACAGAACAAGAAAGTAAGTACGCGATCTAACACGAGGCGATGTGTCTACAGATGTACGCGAGATTAGACTGGCTGGCTGAACTAGAGGCAGGCGCTTAAGTACTCTATCGGGGTCGCCGCTATTGGCCGCTGGAACCACGTGTTCCACTGTGGCGCCCTCACACTAAAAGCGGGCCAGGAGGCGCGCGCCGCCACAGCTTACGGCGCGATGGTGCAGAGACCTCTATAGGTCTTTGACGTCCATGACGTATGGCGCGGATTCAAATCCCGTGGCGCGAGGTACCAGAAACACAGATAGAATTATAATGAAATTGTAGAGGTTTTCTTCACATGATAACTCCAAGAATACAAGGAGTATTTTACTGTGCTCTTTTGACGAAAATAAAATTCTATTCTATTCTACGATTCTTTTTTGATTTTACTACACCAATAATTTTAAATTTTCACTTTTCTGTGTCTAAAACGTTATAATCTTAAGTAATGGTAAGGTGTTGTAACGTATGATAGTGTAGTGTTAACTTCCCCACAACCTTTCATGCACTCAAAGTGCTAATGTTGCTTAGAATACACATTCACTTCAGTCATTCTCATTCCATCTACATATACTACTTATTCTTCTAACCCAACTACTGTAAAAGATGTACGAAGTACTAGACTTCCCACTACATTTTTTTCGTTATGGTGGCACTAACGCTGGTGTATGGCATGAATCTCGATGAGTGCTGGCGTCACCAGTCTGCTTTCTCTCATATATGCCAAAACAACCGCTACGAAATTCTCTTTTCGCTGAAACTGACACAAAATTTTCTCAGGTTTGTGTACAAATTTTCCACTCCACCTCCTGAAACAAACATAAAAAAGGCAAAAGGTATTATCGACACTTGACTGCAAAGCTACATTACAAATTGATGGTGTGCATCCCTCACTCTTCAAAAACGTACCTAAGTGATTTATTATAATCCATTATGGAGTCGAGGTAGCAGTTGTTATACTGATTATCACTGTTAGCATTCAACCGCAATTCTTATACATATATTTTAACAACGCGTTTCTAGAGACAATGCTCTCAGCATCAGGTTGTAAAGTCTATGTCATGAAATTAAACGAACGCGTTGTTAAAATAAATGTATAAGAATCGCGGTTGAATGCTAACAGTGATAACCAGTACCCAAGTGACTCGCACATCCCGTGCTTATGCCACAAGTACTAACTATCGCCCAAGATCTACCACTCAGAGGCTCGCGAACTACTTGTGAAAGCTCACACCAATATCATTGCACAAATGCCGCAAAACCATATGCGAAAACCACAAGCCAATAACCACAGTGAACAACAATCGCATAAGACGCAATAGCTCATCTCTGTAACCACACTCCAAGGTTCGCAGGAGAGCTTCTGTAAGGTTTGGAAGGCAGGAGACGAGGTACTGGCAGAAGTAAAGCTGTGAGGACGGAGGTAAAGTTCCCAAGTTCGAGTCTCGATGTGGCACACAGTTTTAATCTGCCAGGAAGTTTCATATCAATGCACACTCCGCAGCAGAGCGAAAATCTCATTCTGGACACCACAAATACATAGCGCCACTGGCCATGGCAATAATCAGCCCACAGAGAAGACGCAGTGCACTGGCCAATGGTCACAAACCACGGCGAAACACACACGAAAGTCAACATGACCTTCCTGTAAAATACCTCCATTGGTCCCGCAAACTAATCTCAACGACACCCCTCCCATACACTATACTACGAATTATACAGGGTGTTACAAAAAGGTACGGCCAAACTTTCAGGAAACATTCCTCACACACAAATAAAGAAAAGATGTTATGTGGACATGTGTCCGGAAACGCTTAATTTCCATGTTAGAGCTCATTTTAGTTCCGTCAGTATGTACTGTACTTCCTCGATTCACCGCCAGTTGGCCCAGTTGAAGGAAGGTAATGTTGACTTCGGTGCTTGTGTTGACATGCGACTCATTGCTCTACAGTACTAGCACCAAGTACGTAGCATCAACAGGTTAGTGTTCATCACGACCGTGGTTTTGCAGTGAGTGCAATGTTTACAAATGCGGAGTTAGCAGATGCCCATTTGATGTATGGATTAGCACGGGGCAATAGCCGAGGCGCGGTACGTTTGTATCGAGACAGATTTCCAGAACGAAGGTGTCCCGACAGTAAGACGTTCGAAGTAATTGATCGGTGTCTTAGGGAGTACGGAACATTCCAGCCTATGACTCGCGACTGGGGAAGACCTAGACCGACGAGGACACCTGCAATGGACGAGGCAATTCTTCGTGCAGTTGACGATAACCCTAATTTCAGCGTCGGAGAAGATGCTGCTGTACAAGGTAACGTTGACCACGTCACTGTATGGAGAGTGATACGGGAGAACCAGTTGTTTCCGTACCATGTACAGCGTGTGCAGGCACTATCAGCAGCTGATTGGCCTCCACGGGTACACTTCTGCGAATGGTTCATCCAACAATGTGTCAATCCTCATTTCAGTGCAAATGTTCTGTTTACGGATGAGGCCTCATTCCAACGTGATCAAATTGTAAATTTTCACAATCAACATGTTTGGGCTGACGAGAATCCGCACGCAAATGTGCAATCACGTCATCAACACAAATTTTCTGTGAACATTTGGGCAGGCATTGTTGGTGATGTCTTGATTGGGCCTCATGTTCTTCCACCCATGCTCAATGGAGCACGTTATCATGATTTGATACGGGATACTCTACCTGTGCTGCTAGAACATGTGCCTTTACAAGTACGACACAACATGTGGTTCATGCACTATGGAGCTCCTGCACATTTCAGTCGAAGAGTTCGTACGCTTCTCAACAACAGATTCGGTGATCGTTGGATTGGTATAGGCGGACCAATACCATGGCCTCCACGCTCTCCTGACCTCAACCCTCTTGACTTTCATTTATGGGGGCATTTGAAAGCTCTTGTCTACGCAACCCCGGTACCAAATGTAGAGACTCTTCGTGCTCGTATTGTGGAAGGCTGTGATACAATACGCCATTCTCCAGGGCTGCATCAGCGCATCAGGGATTCCATGCGACGGTGGGTGGATGCATGTATCCTCGCTAACGGAGGACATTTTGAACATTTCCTGTAACAAAGTGTTTGAATTCACGCTGGTACGTTCTGTTGCTGTGTGTTTCCATTCCACGATTAATGTGATTTGAAGAGAAGTAATAAAATGAGCTCTAACATGGAAAGTAAGCGTTTCCGGACACATGCCCACATAACATAGTTTCTTTCTTTGTGTGTGAGGAATGTTTCCTGAAAGTTTGGTCGTACCTTTTCATAACACCCTGTATACTGGATCTTACAAGGGCGTTTACTGCACAGCACACACAATAAACAGAAGAAACATGATTGTAGCTGACCTCTAAGATGTTATGAGAAGAATCCCAACCCCAATACTCGTGCACTTGTTTTGGACTCAAAGACAAAAGACTGTATAGTGACACCTTATTCTGTCGTTCTGTGCAAACTACAAAACTGCTATCAGAACATATTAACTCGTGTGATATAGGACTCAAGTGAACAACGAAGTTTCTGTTGTGAAACTGGCACATTTCTATTCTGAACAATTGTTGTTAGTCAGCTCTGGGATGACCAACTGTACGTCTATAAACTTGATACATGTTACAAAGAAATACTTGTACAGTGAAATTCTAACAATGCCTGACTCTTACGACCAACACTAATGGGAGAAGTTCCTATTCTAATTACCAAGGTGAATCACAAAAAAAATTATTGTTATTTTTAATAGTATTATGACTAGACAAAACTGATGCTACTATGCTTATGCTCGGGTGTCACCGACCACTAAACTATCTGTGGCTTCCAGCAACGTTTCTTTAAGATTGTCGAATCCAAGCGTAATACCATTGATGAGGCTAGGTCCGAGTTCATTTGCGGAGGCATTTTGTGCCTCTTCTACTTATCACTGACGTTGGTTATGATTTCCTTGCGCCCCTCGACCTGGATTTGGTCCTCAAATCTCAATTTCCTCGAACTGAGCTCCACTTCCGTTTCCTCCTTTGTTCATTCGCGCCTATCTTCTACTGCCATTGAAACCGGATCCATGGTTTCACCATCCGTTGTTTTGTGGTCTGTAGCCTTCATTCCTCCTTCCATTCTAGCCTCTGTTGTGTCGTACATAATTATTGCGGTTCCCATTCCAGTCTCTTCGTGGTTCAACTTCATTGCTCCCCAAATTCCCCGGCCGTGAATGGTTTCTGTAAAGCGTTCCATTCCGTACATTTCCGTTCCTAGTATTGTAATGGATATATTGTAGACGCGACATAGGGCCTCCGACGTATCTGTCAGACTTTCCTCTGTGTTCTCTGATATTCTCTCCTCTGAATGTGTACTCTAATTCGTAACGAGTGATAAGGAAAGTACTGAGCTCCACATTACACCTGCCAGCTAATAGTTGTTGATATGCTGACGGAAGTTTGAAGTAACAATGACGGTGGAACATGGTATGTCGAGATCCTGGTTCTAGTCAATCATTTCATCAAGGAACTTGACTGAGCTTTTGTAGCCTCAACTCTCGAAATCTTTGGCAACAATCAACTCGTATTTTATGCGCTCTTGCGTCTCCTTGGACCAGTATATATTTAGAAAGCTGTCCTTGAACTCCTGCTAACTTCTACACGTCGCTGATATTCTGCGCATTTTCTCCGCAACTGACCCTTGCAAGTGTCCGCAAATAAATTCTAATTTGTATTTTAAAGGCCCATTTGGAGGTAAAGAGAGGTCAAATATTGTTATCCAAGTGCGTGGGTGAGTAAAGGTACACTCATCTCGGAAAATTTCGAATTTTGGGACTTGTAAGAAGTGTTGAAAATCAAATGGCGTTTCATCGACAACTTCCGTCCTACGGAAAATATCAGTTCTTTGGATGTCCTCGTTCGACTCCCCTCATTTGTGGTCCCTCCTCGGCTTCGAGAAATGCGACGTTCGTCTCACCATGTCCACTACTCGCTGCTAACGGTATGCAGTTATCCGTCCCGTCCGAATTTGTTTCTGGTTCTGTTGCGTTCGCGCCCGGCCGCATTTGAAATTGTTTCCTTAGCGCGTCCTCCAATTTCTTCTCCATACGAGTTTTGATAGCTTCCTGTTGACATTTAAACGAAGGGTGTGTACGGACCTCTTCAATCTCGCTCACTGGGGTTGCAGTTGTCACGTCCGAACCAGTCCCTAATTTGCGCAGCTCTGACTCTAATTTGTCCATGACCACCGTCACGTGAAAATCCGTGGCTTCGAGTATTTTCATGTTGATGAGCTGCTCCGCGTCATTTTGCATCTTTTGCGCGCTTTCGACCTTGTTGTTCAAATTAGTCTCTGCCTCTCGTCCTTGCTGCCCCCTGCGTTTACTCGCTTTCGATGCTTCAGCTGCTATTCGTCTGCCGAAACCTGCTGCTGTCTTGGTGATCTCTGCCGTCTTCTTAGCATCATGTGCAATCTTTAAACCTTTCATTGCTTTGATGTTTACTTTACGCATGTTTTTCCTGAGTTTATTTGCCCATGATTTGTGTTCCGCGCGCTTCTGATTTACCTGAGCACCGATATTTCTGATTTCCACCCTCGTCTCATTAATTTTCTCCTTCAAATTCTTATCCATACTTTTCCTCAGAATCGTGATCGAACGAACTCGTACTTGATTTCTGCGCTGTTGTATCGGCAATATTGCGTTCTGATACCGCCCTGTCTTCTCTGTCCGGATTTCTAATAGGCACCTCTGCTCCGATATGTTGTGGTACGCTCACATTTTCTATACGACGTGATCTGACAATAAAAGCCACATCGATTTCGTCTCCCTGATTTCCATGTTGCATGATATCGTTGTTGCTAACACCGTTCAACAGCAACGCCTCCCTGCGGTCGACCTCGACCTGTGCCTCCACTATTTCATTGCGCTCTTCCTCCGTGACGTAAGCTTTATTTTCCAGTTCCCCGTCTACTTGTCTCCGTGCCCTACTTCTCACTATCATTCAAATTCTCTATCAAAAAAATGGTTCAAATGGCTCTGAGCACTATAGGACTTAATTGCTGAGGTCATCAGTCCCCTAGAACTTAAAACTACTTAAACCTAACTAACCTAAGGACAACACACACATCCATGCCCGAGGCAGGATTCGAACCTGCGACCGTAGCGGTCGCGCGGTTCCAGACTGTAGCGCCTAGAACCGCTCGGCCACTCCGGCCGGCCAAATTTTCTATCCACAACGAACTTTAATTATCCATGTAACATGTGGACAACCGTATTATCTAAATCACAAGATATACGCAGCACCTTACAATGACGTCAAAAAATTTACCAAAGCAGTATGCAGTCCGAGACAGTAGTACAAGAGAGGCAGAATCAAGACAAACCAAGTACAAAACAAATACAATAGTAAACACCACAAAAATAATACAACGCCGTCAGCATCGACGGGAAAACGGTCGACATGTGACACAGAAGTCACTGACACAAATTCACTGGAAATAAAACAAATTGCAATCTCATTTAACAGGGCTATCTCACACGCGACTGCTGCACGACTAGTGTGCTGTGTTCCGTCATCATCCAAACACTGTGGGCAACGTCCACGATAGAGTAGAGTAACTGGACGAACGAGGAGTAGGGTCTCGTGCTCTTCTCGGATGATAGGAGGTTCAGTCTTAGTATTAATTCTGGACATACCCTCATATGACAAGTGGTGGAACGCGTACTGCACGCAGCAACTTTGACGAACGTGATCATTTTGGTTGTCCACGTGCTACGGTGTTGGGAGGCATAATGCTGTATGGGTCTACTGATTTTGAAATCTTCAAACACGCTACACTCACCAGCCAATGTTATTGTGATATCGTATTCCATCATCTTCGTCCTTCCAGGAGTGCTTTTATCTCTGACTTCATGTTTATGGACGATAGTGCGCGACCGTATGCAACAGCAACGAACAGGAGCTCTTTGAATGGGATGATGGTCGGTGAATGGGCTGTCCTGCCTGCCCCTCCCCCCCTCCCCCCCCCCCACCCGGATTAAAAATGCTATTGAGGACGTTTTCGATGCTTTTGTGAGATTTATTACACCACGTCCACATGCACCAACAGTCATATAGCAGTTGAAACTAAACATTCAATTTAGAAACAGTATCTCAGCTTGTGGCTAAGCCATGTTACCATAATATACTTTCTCCTAGAAGGATGTTTCACAGGACGATATCTATGAAGTTTTTAAGGTAGGAGATAATGTGCTGGCGGACATAAAGCTGTGAGGATGGGCTGTGAGTCACGCTCTAGTAGCTCAGTCGGTAAAGCACTTGCCCACGAAAGGTTGAAGTCCCAGTTTCGAGTCCTAGTGCAGCACACAGTTTCAGCCTGCCATATTAGTGCACAGTCCGCTTCAGTTAGAAAATTCATTCTTCATTCGGCAGTTGTCAACATCAGTGGTGAGGGACTGGAATGCCCTATCACAAGAATTCCTTAGAAACCTTATGGGCAGCATGAGAGCATGTTGAATAGCATACATTTCTCTCCATGGCGATCATATTACCATATTAAGAACCCTGCTTAGCCTTTGTAATGTCCAGTAGGCCATAAAAGAAGTGGTGACATCAGTATAATGTTTGTCATTGAATAAAAATGTCACTTTGTATCATTTCGTATTTCTTTTGGTTACCTGCTTTACTATATTGCAGCCGGTATTTCTATGTATGGTCGAAGAATCATGCAGCTCAGTTACTTGGCAGCGAAACTTCAGACGAAAGTTACTTTAGTCCTTAAGATTTAAACATCACCCTATATTCACAACGAGTACGTATGTAAAATTGGGCTTCCACTTACTTACAGCAATCATGGCGTTGAGTTAAGTTGAGTTTCTGCATGTTCCGTGAATTATATCTGCGGCTACTCACTAAGATGTTCTGACGTTGCTCTCCGAATTTTTGAAGACGACCTTATTATTTGAATTCTGCAAGATCATGTTGACTTGGCAGGAGATTTAATCTGGAATATTACCAACACTCAAAATGTAATCGGGAAGTAGTTAAAAAATAATTTTAATACCCTCATATCAATAAAGAGTTCCTGTGTTCACTGACACAAATTGATATGGTCACAACTTTTGTGTATGACTTCTCATTTATTTTCTTCATGTGCACCGGATGCATTCAGATAATTTTTGTAAACTTCCGTCACTTTCTCAATTTTACAGGTAAATTGGTGAAACTACTGCCGTATTTCAGTCTCAACAACTACTCAGCAACAGACTGTAGAGAATCTGAAATGATTTGAACTGTTCTGTGTGGAGAAAGCCGCAGTTTCATACATAAAGATATAATAACAGCAGACTGGAACTGCTTTTTAAAACAGTCACTTAAGTTATCTAACAACGAAATATTATGCATCCACAGATAATAAAGTGACTTCAAGCATTCCGAAAACAAATAAAATGGCATAAACTGAACCTTAAAAAAAGCTGATTCTCCATGCAAAATTTCGTGAAATAAAGCTATTTAAAACTTGCTATCAAAATAACTAAATTACACCTAATGTTCTTTATCATTTTCATTTGTACTATTTACAAAGTTTCCAATGCTATACACACATTATTCTGTGCAACGAAATTTTTTGTTTGGTGTTCAAAATAATTATCTGCAGGACTGTTTACAATGTTGATATTACTAAGATTTTTCCAGAACTTATTATTCGTTAGTTGTATATCACAGGAATTACACAGTAAAAATTTCTCTAGTACTCCTACAACTGTGACAGCCTTTCAGCCAATAATAAGCTTGTAAACACATGACTACAATTTTTAAAAATTTATGAAATTGGCAATGGCATGATGTACTTATCGCCAGTACATACGCAATTCAAAACTCTTTCCTGCAATATTGAATAATGAAAAATGAATGTGAAATGAAGTTACATAATAATAACATAGACGATAGAGTGTACTGTGTTCTTCATTGATCAGATGTATCGTATAGTACAATAAATGATTCTCAATCTGTTACATTAGAGTGTGAAATGCGTCAGTAGATTCATAACTAAGCTACGTTTTCTCTGTGAAAACATTACTACATGCAGGGCGCTTGGAAAATTAAATTTTTTCCTTTAATCAGGATATACAGCAAAATTTGATAAATGTAATCCAGCTACATACAGATATCATCTATTCAGAAGTTCATCTAGGGACTGGAAGATGTTATCAAAAAGTTAATATTTCGATTTATTGTCAAAACTCACATAATATACCAGCACCTTCAATTCAGAGCAGTGGTTGTCAAATACTTTTATGGCGTCTCATTTTGCTACTCTCTGCTAAAGAGCCAGGCTGAGTTAAGGATAGTGGAGTTAATTTGTTTCTATTGTTATATTTAAGAGTACTTCCGTTTCAAGTATCTAATGAAAAATATTTAACGATGGGGAACTGTGGAAGATACCTAATAAGATGAAATTTATTTAACATAGAAATTTCTAATGGACGGTACTTTGAACATTGACAGTATGAAATGAAACTAACCTTGTCGTACAAATGCTCACAGACAATGGCTGTACATTAGACGTTGAGAATGTGTTCATGTCTAATTTGTCTTAGCTGCAGCTGGTACTCTGTTCTGTTCTGTATTGGTATACCTGTCCTCCATACATTTGCTAACAATGCTCTTAGTACTCAGTGTATTCATAATGAACGTCAATTAAGAAAAGGGAGAAGAGGAATGTAAATGACAAATAAAGTAAAATAAGAACATATTTAAGTTTCTCAAAATCGCAAAACTATCGTTTAAACGTTCTTTAATAAAATTATTTGTTCTTTTCAAAGACACGAAGCATTATTGAAGTATCAAATTGCTTGAGGTTTTGTTGCTAAATTATTAAATCGAAATCGCCTTTTAACTAACAGAAATGGACGGAATTAGCAACAGTTTGGACGTACGACGATTAAATCGGTTCCTTTACCTAACACATGGAATCACTGAATAATGAAAATTAACGGTGTACAACGATCGCTAAATTCACGCAAAGCAATGAGACAAATAACGTTTTTATTACAGAATGAGATTTAAACCCTGCAGCAGAGTGTGCCCTGACATGAAGCTTCCTGGAAGATAAACCGAGACTCGAACTCGGGACCATTGCATTTCGCAGGCAAGTGCTCTAGCAACTGAGCTACTCACGCACGACTGACAGTCCTGCCCTTACAGCTTAAGTTCGGCCCGTACCTCGTCTCCTTCCTTCCAAACTTCACAGAAGCTCTTCAGCGAACCTTGCAGAACTAGCACTCCTGGAAGAAAGGATATTGCGGAGACATGGCTTAGCCACAGCCTAGGGGGATGTTTCCAGAATCGTATTCTGCAAGGTTCACAGAAGAGCTTTTGTGATGTTGGGAAGGTAGGTGACGAGGTACTGGCAGAATGAAGCTGTGAAGATGGGTTGTGAGTCGTGCTTGGGTAGCTCAGTTGGTAGAGCACTTGCCCGCGAAAGGCAAAGGTCCCAAGTTCGAGTCTCGGTCCAGCACACAGTTTTAATCTTCCAGGAATCGTCAACTTTTGATTAGTCTATTTATTCTGTGTGGTAGGGGGAGATATGTACTAATTATTGAGAGAAGATGAACTTCTTAGCCAAGATCGCTTGTTGACAAACTCTGTTGTCGATTACCAGTTTCGGAACGTCTGGTTACCATCTTCAGACCATGGAATGCATTCATACTAAGTGGAATCATACAGGGATAAAATTAAGTTTAAAAGCAGGTGCATTATTATAACAAATCCATGTTACTACATATGACAATAAAAGATTATTACACATCTGCTATTTCAGCTGAACTAGTACTCTTTCTAAAGCATTGCCAGGTATGAGAGAGACGAGATGAATGGGGCGTCAGTAAGTCAACGTTTAATTCACAACATACAGAGTAATTTGCCGAATGCTTGTGTCTCATACCACACGATACTGTGTGGTCAGAAATTTTGCAGCTGGCACCAACAGGAGTTGCTACTGTAATCAAGTACTTCTTATTTTAAAATATCTACTTGTTTTAACTACAGCACGATTCATCTTACATGTGGATAAAAGACACCCAAAAAGTTATTTTAAAATTATTGTAAAATATTTGTTAAAATGGAAGCTAAAAGTTATTCTTATTATGTTCACTTGCACAAGTGTACCTATGTAGAAGCTGCTTTACAACTTTGATGCAGTTTCCACGAGCTGATGTACAGTAAATTAATGTGTGACAATATTTAGTTATTTACAAAAATCTGCAGACATAACACTCATGAGCAGTATACCTACGGATATCGTACTACGCCAAGCACTAAGGGATGCACACAAACCTATCACATTACAGAAAAAAATTACAAGACCTGTACTCATGTCCTCTTTAGCAAGGAATGTCTGCAGTAAAAGATCACACCAAATGTGCAAGATTTTATATTAAGAACTCATCTGAAATTGTAAACAATGTTAGAAGCAAATTTGAAATCATGTGAATTAAAAAGTACATTAGTCAGTTTTATAAAACAAATCACTGGAAGTGAAGTTAGATAGGGTGAAGATTGTGCGAATAATATTTTGACTGGAGCTCAATTTGAAGACATGATAAACGTTTTCTAAGCCAAATTACAAAAATTGTTACATCATGTTAAAAGTAGGCGCAGCAGTAAGTTGAACAGGTTGATCTCAGGCGCCCCTGGAAAGTACAGATAAAGTAGAAGATGCGCCTGTCTTGTTCAAAAAGTGGCTCTGAGCACTATGGGACTTAACATCTATGGTCATCAGTCCCCTAGAACTTAGAACTACTTAAAGCTAACTAACCTAAGGACATCACACAACACCCAGTCATCACGAGGCAGACAAAATCCCTGACCCCGCCGGGAATCGAACCCGGGAACCCGGGCGTGGGAAGCGAGAACGCTACCGCACGACCATGAGATGCGGGCGCCTATCTTGTCCAACCGGACTGAAAATCTTAGTAAAGTTTGTTTTAACGATGCAGACGTTAGACTAATAAAAAAGTTCTTGAACTAAAATATATGTAATACTCTTGGGCGCAGGATGCAATAGAAATTATAGCAGAGGCAAAAACTGCCCCAGACTCTATCGATAAGAAGAAAAGTGAGAATATAGCAACGATAGTAAAGTAGCTTGTATTATACATAATGGACGTAACAGGTCAAACCAATCACGTAATGAAATATATGTCCTGACTTCTAATAACAAAAAGTTACATGACAACCAAACTATTGTAAGCAAATGAGATAAATGTGACATAGTCTTTTTTTTTTTTTTTTTTTTTTTTTTTTTTAATACGTGATCAGCGTTACATCTCGAAGTCGGAAAAATTCTTTTTCTAAAATAATGTTATTACTTTTCCTGAAGACCCAAGCGAAAAGTTCAAGTCAACTCTCAACAAGAAAACTAAAATGCTTAATTACATTCTGAATAACAGAGAAAAGGGCCGTCTAATAATGATGACAGTCACCGTTCGTGCCTTATGCTCAAAAGATAGATAAAAATACCAAAGTATTACGCCAATTGTCGATGCACCTAACTAAAACTTCAATAAATTTGAAAATTAAGATTTAAAAGAGAATTAAGTTCCTGAAAAGTAGCAAAACCTTAATAATAGTTCGTAAGTGGCATTATTTCTACGAAACCTTGACGTCCCAAAACGCTCGGAACTGATATCGTTGACATGAAGAATTTAAATTGCTACATGCCTGAAGAAGAATGCACAGAAATAGTAAAGAAAAACTTGTTAACACATCAGAAATGGAGTGAAGCAGAAGTTATTGATTGAATTAATTGAAGTACTGAAACTTTCATTATTATAGAACTATTTTTCGTTCAGTAACAAAATTTACTTTCAGAGAGATGGTTTAGCTATTGGCAACTGCTTAGCTGGCGCAATGGCAGACATGTTTGTAATTCCCAAAACAGATTTTTTAATACAAATGAAAGCCGAAACGAAACTATGTATTATTAAAGAGACATAGACGAGGTGATTGCCCTCATTAGAGATGACGAAGAGGGCGTGGCAGAATACCAAACAGCTCTAAACAGTTTACATGAACAGGTAGTTCACCCTGGTAATGTAAAAAGATGAAAGCTCAAACTACCTAAACTTTACTATTACAAAAGTAAATCGGAAGCATAGATTTAGGATCTTCCGTTAACCAGCGGATACAGATTTGATTATTAGAGCAGTCTCATGGCTCCCTCCCCGAAATAAAAATTCATTTTTAATTCTATGAGACACAGAATTTTCAAATTACCACTATTGGTATGTGCATTGTATTCTGGGGGTAAAAGATGAGTCACAGGTGTAGAAATGAATCCTAAATGAAAGTATTCATTCTCATTATAACAGAAAGCCTCAGGTTTCACTTTCATCCCTTTAAAAATACAGACCGGGTAGTACGCTTCCAATACATACGTTTTTCTGTGTCACTGTACACAACCTTCGAAGAAGATGTAATAGTGTTGACAGTATCAACAGTGGTTCCACGAAATTGTTCCACATTACGTCAGTGAATAGAAATATCTAGAGTGGTGGAAGTTTCTAACACTTTCATCATCGAAACAGGACTCACAAACATCTGCCCTACTGTTTCAAAAACTGCGTCTTAGAAGGTGTAAGAAATTTTTTGATTTTATCAACAATACATAAAACGTATTTAAACGTAATATATTCATAGCAGTCCTAAGCAGAAAGAGTAAAGCATACACCAGGCGTAAATGTAACTTGCCTCTGTGGCCGAAGTCTTAACGCACGTTTGTGCGGTGGCGCTCGGCCAGGGGGTACGTCAGTTACAATGTTTTTCTGTCGATTCATTATGGCCAGGGGACATCGGCTGGCAAGTACTTTTCAGTTCAATAAACTTTACCAACAGCCGTACACTTTAAGATATTTTATTTTATTTAGAACGCAACCAGTTTCGGCAATTCGTTTTGCCATCTTCAGGCCCCTGCATAATAAAGGAGTGTGCATGTAGTGATATAAGGGTGTACAAATCAAGTTTGCAAGTGACAGATAATCATAATACCGCTTAAACTTAAAAATGATGAAAGTATCGACGTTAAAACAAATCTATGTATACATCCAGCACAATAGACTAAAACATGCGTATATATTAGTTAGTAGCATTCAACGAAACCTCTATGTATATCCAGCACAATAGATTAAAACACGTGTAGATATTTGTTACTCATAAAACTATTTGACATCACAGATTTCAAATGGTTTAAATGGCTCTGAGCACTATCTTTCAGTCTATTGTGCTAGCTGTACATAGAGGTTTGGTTTAATGCTACTAACAAATATATAAGCATGTTTCAGTCTGTTGTGCTGGGTGTACACATAGAGTTGTTTTAACGACGATACTTTCATCATTTTTAAGTTCAAGAGGTATTATGATCATCCGTCATGTGAAAACTTGATTTGTTCACCCTTATATCACTACAAGTACACTCCTTTATTATGAAGGGGCCTGAAGATGGCAAACTGAATTGCCGAAACTGGTTTCGTGCGAAATAAAATAAAATATCTTAAAGTGTACGGCTGTTGGGAAAGTTTATTGAATTGAAAAGTTAGAATTTTGGTGGTGGTAAAAATTTGCACTGTCAGCATTTGGTTACCAAGGAGAAGAGAGATGGTCGCATAAAGTTCCTGATCGCCAGACTTTGCGACAGTGTCCTGGTTTAAACACCAAATCTGTCCATAGTGTCTCATGAAGTAAGGGCTGTAACACCGTTCATGGTGACCCGTCGGTCGGATGGGGACTTTAGGCTTGCCTGCCGCGTTGGTGCTATTCGCGAATAGTAGGCTATGTGCAGGTACAGGGTTTTACTCGCTCCTCTCTCATCATCATCGTCATCTTCATCATACAACACAAACATTACACACACACACCCATACACACACACACACATACACACACACACACAGACACACAGACACACACACTCATACACATACACAAACACCCACACTCACAGTCATATAGCATTACAAAATACATAATGGAACATGTCGTTAATAAACAAACAAATAATGTAAATAGAAAACTTCTTGGCAGATTAAAACTGTGTGCCGGACCGAGACTCGAACTTGGGACCTTTGACTTTCGCAGGCAAGTGCTCTACCGACTGAGCTACCCAAACACGACTCACGCACCGTCCTCACAGCCTTACTTCTGCCAGGTCCCGAGTTCGAGTCTCTGTCCGGCACACAGTTTTAATCTGCCAGGAAGTTTCATATCAGCGCACACTCCGCTGCAGACTGAAAATCTCATTCTGGAATGTAAATAGGGTTTGTAATGTGTCCCTCTATTCAGCATTTCACATCAAGCCGAAGTCTATGGAACGTAACCCATAACGACCGTTGCTCTGATACCGTCGAATGGGGTGAGGTTTACCGATTTTGGACTTAAAGAATAAATATTTCTGAAACGAGTGAAATTATTATATTGGTGTTTCTTTCAGAACACGGACAGCGAGCTGCAAAAATAATTTTTTATTTTATTTAGCGTATGGCTAATACAGACATATCATGAAATTATATATACATATGTACATATTGACGCACAAGAAACTTATGTTTGTCTTTACAACTGAATATCCAGTCCATCAATCCAGCGCACTGCACCTGGAGTTGCTAGCAGGAAGTCCTCTTTGGCGCCGTGATAGGCTCGAATCCTGCATTCACTGACAATGTGGTGAACAGTCTGGTATGGAGCCCCGCAGTCACAAGCTGGATCAGGCAGCTTCTTCCACTTAAAGAGAGCATCCCTGCATCGCCCATGGCTGGTACGGATTCTGTTGAGAGTAGACCACGTCTTGCGTGGTAAGTCGAATCCACTTGGAAGTTTAGCACCTGAGAAGATGTTATGCAGATGCACATCTGTCACTGCTTCCCACCGACCTTTCCATTCTTCAAGAGGTTTGAAATTCTTAGCAACCATGTCAGCAGCATCGCACAGAGTTGGATGACGTGATTTCAGTCTCTTGCGATTTAAAAGTGGCAGGTCGCTAAGCGCGGGTAGGTTAGAATTCCTGGAGATCTTGTGGAATTCTCTCATATGGGCAGTACATCTGCGTAGATCAGGAGGCATTATACCGGTTAACAGTGGAAGCCAATAAACTGGAGTAGATCTGATTGTGCCAGATATTATGCGCATTGTCGTATTCAGCTGGGTATCAACAAGCCTTGTATGATGACTCTTCATCCAAACAGGTGCACAATACTCAGCACTTGAGTATACCAAGCCCAGAGCTGAAGTTCGCAGGGTGGTTGCTGAAGGTCCCCAGGTAGTTCCGCATAGCTCATGGAGGATGTTGTTTCGAGTCCTCAGCTTTTGAGCTAAGTTAAGAAGGTGTTGTTTGAAGCATAGTGTACGATCCAGGATCACACCAAGATATTTTGGGTTCCAGTTGTGACGAAGAATTCTGCCTCTGAAACTTACCTCCAGTTTTACATTCGCCAACTGGTTATTTAGATGGAAGCAACACACTTCTGTTTTACTCACACTGGGTTGGAGTCTCCAGATTTTGAAGTAATTGTCTAATGCAGACAGGTCATTGGCTAAAATCTCTTCTGTTGTCTTCATTTCCTGGTGTTTGACGGCTAGAGCCAGGTCATCGGCATAGCAGTATTTTCTGGACGAAGTGTCAGGTAGATCAGATAGATATAGGTTGAACAGTAGGGGTGAGAGAACTGATCCTTGAGGCAATCCGTTGTTCAGCTTCCTCTCATTACTTATGTTGCTTCCAGTGATTACCTGGAACTTCCGATCACTTAGCATGCTGTTAATCAGTTGAGCCATTGTTCTGCAGGGTATGATGCGGAGAAATTTGTAAATAAGGCCTTCCCTCCACACAGTGTCGAAGGCGGCAGTTAGATCAACAAATGCCACAGATGTTTTCTGCTTCATTTGGTATCCTGACTCTATGAAGGATGTGAGAGACAATACTTGGTCGCAGCAGCTACGCCCTGGTCTGAAGCCTGCCTGGTCAACTGGAATGTTCTCTAAGATAGCGCTACTCATTCTGTTATATATTATTCACAATAAAGGATGGCAGCCAAAAACAGTTGCAGGATAGAATTTTTTTTATTAAAATTCTCACTCGTGTCTCAACAGTTCATAGGCGAAGTAACATTGTTAAACTGTTCGCTTTGATCCTGTGCCTATTACACATGTTGTACAAATGGAGATGATATTTTAATTACTGACGACGCCTTTTGGCATAATTGTTTCATTATTCTCCAGTGCATGATGTAATTTTAGAAGTTTACTTCTGATGAAGGTATATTTATATGTACCGAAACCTTGGTCAAGAATTTTAATAAAAAAATTCTATCCTGCAACTGTTTTTGGCTGCCATCCTTTATTGTGAAGAATTTTAACAGTTGCTGCTGCAGCCATGTTTAAAATCTTGTTATATATTAGCCTTTCAAAAAGCTTGTAGCAGCAGCTGAGTAGGGAAATGGGGCGATAGTTTTCTACCCTGTTGCTGGGTTTGCCAGGTTTCAGAACAGATATTATCTTCACCTTTTTAAACTCAGATGGAAAATGACCATTCAGCAGGATGTCAGTGAAGAATTCTGCCAGCCATTTCTTAGCTTTTCCTCCAATATGGATCAGGAATTCTGGGTGGGTACCATCGAATCCAGGTGCCTTAAGAGGTTTGAGGTCCTTCAGTCCAGAGTCAATGTCTGAAACTGTGAAGGGATGGGTATACTCAGATGAGGGAGATGCCTTCTTCTTAAGGTCATGAAGCTGTCGTCTGATATGTCTTGTATGTTTCTTGTCAGGAGGTACTCACGAGGTGGTAATGATGTGGGAAGCAATTTGGTCTGGTGTTACTTCGGAATTTTTTCTGCATGCTGGTGCACTTCCTCCCAGTTTTCTCAGAAGACTCCATGCTCTCCTGCTAGAGTAGGTAAAGTCCATAGTTTTGACTGTTTCCGCCCATTTCTGCCTCCGAGACATGTCCAAGCTGGACAATAGTTCCGTAGCTATCTCTGGGTCACCACTTTGCTGGAAGTATTGGTACAGTGTTTCACTTTCCTCATTCCATCCTGGAACATATTCTTTTCGGTATCCTCTTGGCATACACTTTTTAGCTGTTGCTGTTACTGCACAAATGAAGCGTTGATAGTTATTATGTGATGGAGGTATCCATCGAATGGTCTTATCCAGTTCCGTTGAAAACTTCATCCAGTTGGCTTTCTGGAAATTCCATCGAGCATACGGAGTTGATCGTATGACCGGAACAGTGCAGCCAGTTTGTACTATTACAGGTCTGTGTTGGCTGTGAGGAAAGGCATCTATCACTTTCCTTGTGGTGTTGATGGGAAAGCCAGTTTCGTTGCAGCTAACAAAGCATAAGTCAGGATTTGAATCCTTGTCCCAAGCAGCTGACATGAAAGTGCCTTGATCTTTGGCATCAGACACTAGATGAAGATTATTCTCTTCGATCCATTCTGCAAGCATGCTCCCATTTTCGTCATTTTGAGAGTACTTCCAAAGTTCATGGTGACTATTGAAGTCTCCTATGTAAATTGCAGGATGTTCTGCTGTGTGTAGGACAAAATCGGGCCATGTTGTTTTGGGTGGTTTGTAAACATCTGTAATAGTAATGCCGTGCAATTGTATGACAACTGTATGTATATCTGCCTCCACACTTACAGAAATCAGCGAAGCTTCGTTTATGTTGTTACGGACATACGTAGCAATTCCATACACCTCGTGGTAAGTTACACCAAGTGCAGAATATCCAGGAATTCGACCTCGGCTTCGGAATATTTCTTTGCTGGAAACACGAGATTCTTGAATGGCGACGACATCGATATTGTTGTCTAGCAAAAATTTTGACAGGTAGTCACACTTTGCCCTGCTAATGCTTTCGATATTCAGTTGAAGGAGTCTGATAGTTGGTCCAATGTTTCTTGTTAATGAGCTCTGAAAAGAACTGTTTCTGCTATTTAGTTGATATGTCATTGCCAGGAGATCCTATGGATAGTCTGGCTGCCTGTAATCACTGTTGCTCAATTAGCATCACCCAGGAGGCACGTGTAGGGTATTTTAAGGTTAAACCTACGGACGTGAGCAACGCTCACAGAGAGCGGAAAATTTAGAAAGAAAACTGTGTCAGTCAATTTCACCACACCTGGGAGTTAATTTGACCGATTATCTGTAACGTGACAATTGTCGATTGTGTACGCCTGTTGGTGACTAATTGTTCTGATCCTTTATCAATAACTCAAAACTATATATGGTGTACTACTTAAATTTTAAAACTAACTGTAGAGTAACATAGAAATAATATTTAAGATAAAAAAATGTGATCACGAATTGGCTTCAGGAAATATGGAAGTTACACACAAAAAAACGTAATCACAGTATCTTGAACCCCGACCTGAGATCTTCAAAAGAAAAATTTCCCATTCTACCAACTACTGGGACTGGCAATGTTTTGTTACATCTGCTACCTCAACTGTCATCATTTACAAGCCGCACAAAATGACTCATTTCTGCGAAGCACTGTAACATCTAACTGTCCTCGGCATTTAGTAACAACTTTCGAGCAGTAAATATAATAACAGAAATAAGAATATTTTCGTCACCGATGATTAGTTATTTAGTCTTTGAATATTTCAGTGAACTTGACTCCAGCGGTCAACTTCGCCCCATTTTACAGTAAATGATCGAAGGCAAAGTAATGGAGGAACTGCAACAGGAAAAACAGGAGACGGCAACAATTCCACAAAGATTCTTTAAAGCATTATTTTCAATCTAGACCACATTTTAAATACGTATATTACATCACTTTACACTTACTTTGAGGAGGCGATGATGTAAGTTTTTAAATTTTTTTCAAAAACCGTGGTATGACAAAACAGCTATAAGCCTCTTTTTTGGTACAGCAATATGAGTTTCGTTCAAACAACAGGCCATCCTTAGGCATTTAGAAGAAACATTACATGTCAAGCACCCAAACATGATCATTGGTATTAGTATCACTATTATCTATCTGCTGTACTGAAATTACAAAACGCGGGAATACGAGAATAATCATCAAGGTGAAGGACAAGGCCAGACTAAATCATTTGGGACCTATCATCCGTAATTTACGAAGTTCTCAATGCATCTGGATGGTCTGATCTTCGAGCGAAAATAATAACACTTCTATCATATACATTACTTCTCATGTCACTACACGTGCTAATCGTACAGGTATCGATGGGTTATCGCTAAAAAAGGTTCCTTAATCGGCTCTGGCAAAGCATACCAATATTGCGCTAAATGTTATTATGTGTGGAAAATCTCAACATAAAAGAGACCTTTAACTATAATAGGCAAAAGAGCATCATAGATGCCCATCTTCAAATCCTTACGAAGCTAACTTTGTAATCATGAATAAGAGACTCTTTTTTCATATTATCTTACTACAAATACCATTTAATTTGTTTTACTTATTACTTGGATAATTTCTATACAACACTGACATATATAATAACCGTGACCCTTGCGGTAGTCCATTAACCCTGCCTGTCGTACAAATTGACCTACTTCCCGAAACAACAAACATAGTTGTTGCTGTCGCCTTGAATTGTAATTTGCTTATTGTTACTGCGGCCTGACACGCCATCTGAAACTGAAAATGTTTGTCGAGGTAACTTTATTGTTTATGTGGCCCTACTGATAGTCTCTGAACTCTACCCGTCACACAAGCCAGGACAAATGCTACGAATGCAAAACACTTTTTTGGACACATGGAAATGTACTCGTATATACAAGGTTGTATTATGAATTCATGATTATTTTTCACGGGTCATTTTTAAAGATGTTTTCTCTCCATTCCCACAACTATCCTTATCCCAACAACTACACTTATTCCAAATATTGTCATTATTTAAAACTTCAGAGTATTCGGAAATTCCAGTTACAGACTTCTAGCACTTGGTGAGGGGAGTGAGTGCGTAACATTTCGAATAGGAACCCCTGTCCGGGAATCTTACAGTTTCTATGCTACAGCCGTATGAAAACTACTAGGTAGTTAAAGAAAAGGCTAGTGACGGTTGGTGGCCGGAAGGGGGGGGGGGGAGGGGGTTACGTTGGATCGGCAGATGTCATTAGACGTGTCTCTTCCCTCTATCTGACGAGTTTTGAACCTCGTTCTCGTACCTGTGAGCGTTAGAGCAAAATACTTGAGTACATCTTTGCAGAATACACCGACATGACCCTTTGGAATTCCGAAGCTCAAGGTAATGGAAGAGATGTTTACGCCTTTATCAGTATCGTTCTCCGCTCCATCACATACCCTTTTTTGCCAATATTACGCAATAGCTTCCAGCAAGGGTGCCTTCATCGTCACGGGAGTAACTGTGGTTCTCCAAAGAGACGCCGCAAACCCGAACTGAAAGAGGTCGTACTGCACCACGTTGAACAGAATCCGTCTTCGAGTGCACAAGCAATTTTTTTGATTATCATTGAGCGTAATCATAAAAAAGTAATGTATTGGATCACGCTTAATCAATTATTTGTAAAAGTGGTCGCGTTACCAACATGTTTTCAAATGGCTGTAGTACAAAAATTATATGTTTCCGAACATGGGTTCCAATTCAAAATATTGTCTACTTAGTCCCCTTTACAAGTCCTAGAAGTTTTTAACGGGTATTTCCGAACAACCAGTATAAAAGTACGAAAATTTTGCACGGATCCCTTGGCCAAATAGTTAATAACTCTATTATGCAAAGTTACGGTTTTTGAAGTTATCACTATTGAAAAGATGAGCCTATTTACATTATTTTCAGTACAGAAAAATGCCATTCGTACAGATGAAGAATGATATAGGTACATGATTGGTGTTAGGGTGTCCAGCGTTGCTGAAATTTTCACGTAGATATGAAGCGTCATGTCCACGGAGTGTGTACGTGCCCCTTGATGCCATGTATCAGACAACTTGAAATATTGAATCATTACCGTGGTGGTCCTAGGAACGTCATACCCACATGTCGCAGTCAGAGTTGGCTGTAGAGAGTGGTGATATAGTGGACTCGAGACAACAGTATGGCGAGAAGAGCAGGAACGTGGCCTTTCAGAAGTACTATGTACCAACAATTATTAGAATCTGGACTGAGATCTTGAGTTGTTGTGTATCCTTTGTATTATGACGTCATGCCGTAGACAACGGAGCACAATGGTGTCAGCTGATACACTAAGTGACGTTCTGCAGTCGTGAGAATGAGCCTCGCTTCGATTTTTGGTGGTCAGATAGATCGTATCGTTTCCCTAGGAGACCAGGTGGAAGGTCCCATTAAGTTGCGATTATCGAGGGACGTGCCTCTCCAATTCCTGGATCACGGCGAGGGGAGCTGTTAGTTACCGCAACAAGATTAATCTAGTAGTGGTTGAACGGAGGCTGATCGCTCGCCATTGTGTGGTAAAACTGGTTTATGCTGTGGTCAACCCGTTCAGGTCTACAGATATAGTGTTCAGCAGACATGTTCTCAGCATTTGACAGACACCGTTCGGTGTCCCTCTGTGCACTCGTCTCCGTTGCCCCAAATTTGTCTCATGATGGTCTACTAATTGAAAGCACTCACAATAATGATCAATACGACTGAGACTCTTTTCCTTTCAGTATACAAGGAGTCCCATGATAATTGATACCTTACTTCAGTGTGTTACTTGTTTTTTCTCTGCATTTAAGAGTTTCTCACAAACACATCACATAACTTATTATCTGATGTTTCCTACATAGTCGTACCTGCGCAGCGGACTATGTCAGTCCGTATAAAATCTCTGTCTTACGTTCAAGCATCCACTCTTCAATACCTAACTTCCTGGCCAAGGGAACTGCTTGTGCCACACGTACGTAGAGGTACTAACCCACGTAAAAAAATACTATTGGTATTACCTGTAGCTGCAAGTCTGCAAGTGAAGTAAATATTGATGTAATGTTGTTGAGTAAACTGACCTCAGTTGTCTATAGTATATGTGCACTCATTTCCCTGAGACCCCGTATAGCACTCACTGCAGCTCCGCAGACATTATGTCTGAAATCATTGGCACACTTTAGTTACACTAGACCAGTAGCCGTAACGATAGAGGATACTTCTCGCAGATGTAAAAATAATAGGAACAATTGTCTCTGTGACGGGGTGAGGTGGGTCTTTACAAACAATTTCTCAAAAACCACTTATACAAATCTCTTGATGATTTCCTTTCATTAATCTCCACACACTCTTTATTTTAGTACCTTTGCCCCCCGCCCCCTCTTATATTTAAGAGTACTTCCGTTTTAGTTACCTTATGAAAAATATTTAACGCTGGGGAACTGTGTAAGATACCTAATAAGATGAAATTTATTTAACATAGAAATTTCTAATGGAAGGTACTTTGAATATTGACAGTATGGAATGAAACTAACCTGGTTGTACAAATGCTCACAGACAGTGGCTGTACATTAGGCGTTGAGAATGTGTTCATGTCTAATTTGTCTTACCTGAAGCTGATGTTCCGTTCTGTTCTGTATTGGTATAGCTGCCTTCCATAGATTTCCTAACAATACTCTTACTACACAGTGTATTCATAATGTACGTCATTTATGAAACGGGAGAGGATGAATGTAAATGAAAAATAAAGTAAAATAAGAACATATTTGCGTTTCTCAAAATCGCAAAACTATTGTTTAAACTTCCTTTAATAAAATCATTTGTTCGTCTCAAAGACACGAAGCATTATTGAAGTATCAAATTGATTGAGGTTTTGTTGCTAAATTATTAAATCAAAATCACCTTTTAATTAACAGAAATCGACAGAATTTGATAACACTTTGGACGTATGGCAGATAAATCGGTTCCTTTACCTAACAAACGGAATCACTGAATAATGAAAATTAACAGTGTACAACGATCGCTAAATGCACTCAAAGCAATGAGACAAATAACGTTTTGATTGCAGAATGAGATTTCAACTCTGCGGCAGAGTTTGTGCTGATATGAAGCTTCCTGGGAGATTAAAACTCTTTCCCCTAGCTTTGGTCTTTAATCACAAGATGACGGTGCTCATGGAAATGGCGAGCAGAGTACACGTCCCCGCCACTGTACCCTAGTTACACCACTATACCTGAAACCTGTTATATTGCGATGTTTTAAATATGTGTTCCAGGCCAAAGTAAACTGCAATACCACCACACAAAAAAGGGAATTCCCTTTTCAACAAACAAAAAATTTCTAACGAGTCAGAATAATCTGCATTGTTGCAGTACGGACGGAGTAACCGATAGTGTTGTATCCTGTTTGCCTGTAGTCATCTCTGTGATGGAAATTTGGCACATTTTCTTATTTCATCTTTAAATGATGGCACTCTTCTTTTTATGCTGCGCTCATTATCTGGAGTTACTGAAATTACTCCGGAAAATTATGCTTTCTTTCCAAATCCGGAAACATGTTCCACGGTACAACATCGTCTGCACCTAGAAACAGATATTCTACCTATTGATATTTTAAATCGTTGCAGTCGACAAATCTTGTCAGTATTGTATGTAATCGTTTATCTGTTAAATTATTACTGTACTACACACGAATAATCGGCAAGTGAAATTAAATTAGCCAGAAGTATTATCAGCCACAAGTTACCAGTTAAACACATTTTGAAACAGAAACTAATGGAAAATAATACTAACTTCCATCTGAAGATAAATTAAATTAAAAATATTAATCCCCCTAATTTTGGAGGGAATAGGTACTTTATTCTCACCTCTTGAAAATATTGTGATTCAGTCAGGTAATAAATATTATAAAATTCTGAAAGAATTATTCGTCCTTTTTAGTGAAGATTTATACCTGATTCCACAGACGTTCCAGATTTTTTCGATAAACGTAACCCAAAATTTAAGTCTTAGTAGCAGACGTGATTTCTCCTGTTGAATGACGTAGTATTTAGAGGTGCAGGACCTAGTTTACACATCAATGTCCTTTAAAAATATGTTGTGATTAGAAGTTAATAACTAATAACGAAATTTTTATTCTTTAAAAATTTTTTGTCGTGGTCATAAGGTACCCACCCCCGTCGTAATACAGGTTATTTAAAGTGCGTTATTATACCTATAAATGTCCTAAAATATATTTCCAGGTATTGGACCCTATTTACACACAGTAACTCTTTAAAAAGTATGTTGTGAACGTAAGTCACCAACAATTAAAGACGGTTTTATTTAATTTTTTTAGGATACACAGAAGGTATCCCCGCTTTGTAATACTGAACTCTGTTCGAACAGGTATCGGAAGGCCCATCGCTCCCGACCGACCGCGGTGTCAGCCGCAGGGTGCCACTGGGTGGGGATGTGGCATGTGGTTAGCACATCGCTCTCCTCGACTTTGACAGCTGACACTTCTTAGTACAGTAGTTCCTCAGGTGGCCTCCCTATGGCTCAGTGCACCCCTTTTTCCAACAGCACTCGGCTGGACCGGATGATCACCTATAGATAGGCCACGCAAGTCCGGCAGCAATTAACTTCGGTGATCTGACGGGAACAGGTGTTAACAGCGGCAGTGCCGTTTGTGTGTGAAAGTAGACGCTACTGAAAATGCGCTGGTGTTGATAGGGTTGAGACACTAAATTTTATTTACAAGTTCCACTTGTTCCATGGTAAAAGATCTTCTTCCGTATCAAGGCATAAGATAGTAAGCATGGCTTAGCTGTCCAAATATTATGTAAATAGCGTTTTACTTACCATAAAATTCTGTACCTGAAGAATTAACACTATCATCCAAAACAACTTTTTCCCTTTTTCCATTATTAGTTAGATACCTCAAAATTTATAAAGGTATGTTCCGTCTTAACAACTAAAAGAAGAGGTGTTTATTTCTGCCATTCGCGTTACGCTTCTTTTATTTGTGAAGAATCTTCAGTGGTCTGTAGTACATGTTTATTTTTCTATATACACCGCCGATAAGAAATTAGAGCAACCGGACAGACGACTTCGGTTTTGATCCGATGACGGCGTATGCCACATGAGAGATAGAAGATGTACTGATAAGGATTTCAACATCGTCCGCCAACAGACAGCTGCCAGAGCGCCATGTGTTTCTACCCTTTAATAAGGAATGTGAAGCAAGCAAGCAAGAATGCAACGGACGCACACTCGCGCTTCCTACAACCAACTAATGGGGTTTGAAAGGCTCAAATAAGTGAAGAAATGGTCTATTAGGAGAACTGCCCAAAATATGGATGAGCTGACTCAGTTGCCAACGATGCTGGGAAGAGTGGTCATGTCAACATTCTCACACCCGTAGAACAGGTACTGGACGTCCACGCAGCACACACGCCTGCCAGGATCGTCGTATTGGGAGTGTAACAGTGGCAAATCGTTCATTCACCAAAGCACAGATAACAGGATTGTGAGCCCAGACGTGTCATCACGAACTGTTGCGAACCGACAGCTTCGACCTGCACGGCTCGACTAGTGGCGTCAGAGAATCACATAGAAGATGGAATGGCGCGACATGGTCTTCAGCGGTGAAAGCAGATTCACCGTGAAAGCAAGTGAAGGTCGTTTGCGAACGCGCTGTAGAACTGGCGAGCGCTGTGTCGTACAGTGCTTTCAGCAAAGACCCACTAGCCCAACCCTAGGCCTTATGGTCTGAGGTGCTACAAGTTACAACTCTCGCTCAACTGTCGCTAACCAACGCTTGGTACGTGTAGAATGATGTTAGACTCGTTCTTTTGCCGGCCGCTGGTGGCCGAGCGGTTCTGGCGCTACAGTCTGGAACCGCGCGACCGCTACGGTCGCAGGTTCGAATCCTGCCTCGGGCATGGATGTGTGTGTTGTCCTTAGGTTAGTTAGGTTTAAGTAGTTCTAAGTTCTAGGGGACTTATGACCTCAGCAGTTGAGTCCCATAGTGCTCAGAGCCATTTGAACCATTTGAACCCGTTCTTTTCCCGTTCTTGCAACAGTAAGGTGACATATCGTTCCTTCTGGATAATGCTCGTCCGCACGCTGCCCCTGAAGCTCAGCAGCTCTGCAAGGCGATCAGCAACTGCCCTGGGAAACACGATCTTCGGACTTTCTCCAATCGAGCACGTGTGGGATGTGATGGGATGCGAAGTGACTCGTACGACCCGTCAGCCAACTACCGTTACAGAACTACGTGAACAGATCGAGCAGGTGTGGAATAACGTATCCCAGGACAGTATTCTCATCTGTATGACTGAATGGATGCCAGAGCCAGCACACACACCAAATCAGCCAATTGGTGTTTCAGGATGGGTCGACACCTGGTACCTCAGAACCGCTCGTGCTATTGATCTGTAAATGCACTCCTTTCAGGTACTTTATATGCACTTGCAACAATAAATCCTGAGTACTAATGTTTCTGGCAGTATATAACAAATGCATTTTGTTACAGTTACATTTTCTGACGTTTTTCTCATGTTTTGCAGATCCCAAACAAATTTTGAAGCCCAACTTTCGTGACATTAAAATTATTGTTTCATGTTACTTATGTTTTCTATGCCGGTAGTCCATGTGTGTGGTCAAGGAGATGTGTTCGTTCGGTCCGCATACTCTAGATGGCCGATTTCGGGCGTTTTTTCACCCGCATTTATGACGACATATCACTTCGTCTATTCATCGTATGTTCAAGATGCGTGTGTTTCAGGTGGATAGTGTTGGCAAAGGTCGCTTCGTGTTTACTGGTGTGTGTGTGTGTGTATGTGTGTGTCTGTGTGTGTGTGTCAGTTTTATTATGTGTAAATGAGTCAATTCTTGTGACTTGGCTATTATTCTTTTCTTTTAAGGTGTCAATGAGTTATCCCTTATTCGGGTGGATATTTGTGCTTGCGTGTGTGTTTATGTGTGTGTGTGTGTGTGTGTGTGTGTGTGTGTGTGTGTGTGTCTGTGTGTGTGTGTGTGTGTGTGTGTGAGAGAGAGAGAGAGAGAGAGAGAGAGGAGAGAGAAAGGGGGAAAGAGAGAGCGAGAGAGGGGAGAGGAAGATTACTGCTTATGTAGGTGTGGTCGTTAATTACTTTCTTTTCCATTGCCAGAGGTCTTCGTGTATGAAACTTTTCTTTAATGTCAGAAGTTTTTGTTGTAATTGTTCCCTCTAATAATTTTCATGAGCTGTTCCATGTTTATGTCCATGTTTCATCAGGTGTTCAGCAAAGGTAGAACGGCTATTTTCGTACTTCCAGCTTCTTATATGTTCTTTACAAGTAGTTCTTAAATTCCTGCCTGTCATCCCCCCTTTACTGATTCACACACTTGACATTCTAACTGGTATATATTTGCTTCTTGGTATTTATCTGGTTTGTCGATGGTTGTTTGTAAATGTGACTGGAGTGTGTTTCAAGTCCTATAAGCAATACGTAATCCCTGTGTCTGTAGTATATTCTGTGTGTTGTGAATATGTGTTAAAGGATACCATTTCTTTCTGTTAGATATACCACGAGTGTTAAGATTTTGTGTTTCTGTATATGCTGTAATGTCTGTGGGATACTACAGTGTTTCCGTTCTCTGCTTGTTTTCATTTTTCATTAGTTCTGTTTTGATTTTGTAGTTACATTCCTATGCTATATGGGTGTTATAACCATTGCTTGTGCCTTTGGGTTATATTGTTTGTAATTCTTTTTCATAGTTTTCTTTGCTGAGTGTGACGTTATTTAGTTTGTGTAACACATGTAGTAGGTCTGCTAATCTTTGAGTTTGTGGTTGGGTATTGAATGTATAATAGTATCTGTGACTGTTGGCTTTCTGAAGATGTGAAAGTGTGCTTAATGCTGCCTCTCTTTTATTGATATATCTGAGAAATTGATATGCTACTGCATTTGTTTTTCCATGGTGAACTGAATATTTTTTATGTTAACTGTTACGTCTGTATACCGACAAATTCATGCTTTATAGAATTTTGAGTGATGTACATCTCGAATTTACTCCATTTATTAACAGCCCAACGCTGATGATCAACATAGAACAGAAAATAGAACTCATCACAGTAAAACAAAGCAATGTACACAGAACAAACACAATCTAAAAATTAGGACACGCACTAACACAAAGAACCAGAAAAAACGCGTAAAATACAACACACTGACTTCTAATAAACCTGTCAAATACAGCATTAACAGAGAAAGAAATACTGCTTTTATAGAAAGAGCTAGAAGACAACACCGGTAAGAAGACGGACAAACACTACATAGAAAATATAATTGTAGATACAGAAAGCATCTTGATAGATGGAGAGAAACAAGAAAATAGCACTGTGAATACTGGGCTAACACGAGAGCTAATGGAGGAAGAAATAAACAACATAACAACTATGTCAAAGAAAGAGCAAAACAGGTAAGGAAAGAGAAAAGAACACCATTAAGAACACTCTAGTAACATCATAGTCACAAGAGCTGACAAAGGGAACAGCAATACTGAGCTATAAATTACAATATACAGAAAAAACTAAAGGTCTCATTTACTCTATCAGTATTCCGAAACTGAAATCTGATCCAACAGCACATTTACAGACACACATATAAAATAACCTAACAGACATCAAGCACATAGTCACAGATCACAAAAACAACACATCAGACGGAAGAATCCAAAAGCCCCAACACTCAGAAGCCAACCCAAAGTCCACAGACCCCTTATTCCAATGAGGCTGGTTATTAGTTGCATGAATGCAACATCATACCATGTTGCAAAACACATTAACAAAATCATAACACAACAATGTGAAATGGAGACCAGCAGAACAGTGAAAAACACAGATGGACTCATAACACAAATACAGTGTTACACAATCATCTCCTTTGGCATAGAGAACATGTACATTTCGACACAATTAAACTAATTGAAGAAAACCTACTGACATACAAGAAAATACTTGCAGACAACAATAGAGAACTAGCCAAAGCCATTAAGGTAATCACATTCCAAAATTACTACCAACCCAAAATGGAATTCTCCTTACAAGAATATCGTCCTTCGATGGGATCTTCAATATGAGAAATATTGGAAACATATTCATCAGCCACATAGAAAACGGTCCTTGATACAATCATCACAAAGAAAGGATAGAAAATTGTTTATCGATAGAGATATGTGGGTGACAATCTCCATGGAACATGAACCTATAGAGAAAATGGACGAACTTCACACAGATATAAAAACTATACACAAAATATTCACTTCACAATGGAAAAAGAAATACAAAAGTAAATAAATTTTTTGAACGTACCAATAAAAGAGAGAGACAACAATAAACATTCATTTGATGTCTTCAGTAAGCCAACAGCACAGATATTCATGGTACATCCAACCACCCAGAAAATAAAAAATTAGTTCTTCTACGAGAAATGTTACATAGATTAAATAATATTTCAGTCAGCAAAGAAAACTGTGAAAAAGAATTAAAAACAACAGAACTCATAGCTATAAACAGTAGTTATTACGTCCATATCGTACAAAGACTGAACCACAAAGTCAAAAACAAATAAAGAAAACTGAAACTAGCAGAGAACACAACCGCCACCGAATCCCACAGGATCTATACACACACACACACACACACACACACACACACACACACACACACACAGAAAAACCAAACAGTAACACACATGGAATGACTAACAGAAAGAAGTAATACACTTTAAGATACATACACAAATCAACATGCAGAATAGCAAATATACTAAAGAAACACTCCTTACAGAACGCGAAACACACTACAGTCACGTTCAAAAATAACGTCAGACGAACCAGATAAATGCCAAGGAACAGGTATATTCTAGTTAGGCTGCCAAGAAAGTATACCGGGGGATAACAGCGAGTAATTTCAAAACTACATACATGAACATATAAAAGCTGGAAGTAAGAAAATAGCCATTCTACCTTTACCGAACAGCGGATAAAACATGAACTATCCAACAAGGAATAGGCGGCGAAAACTATTAGAGTGAACATCCACAGCAAAATGTTCCTAACATTACAGGAAAACTCGCATATACAAAGAGCACTTACAATGAAAATGAAAATAATTAATTGTCATATCAACATAAGTAGCAACTTACTGATCACTCTCGCCATTAGAAAACAACAAACAGAGATTAGGAACATAACCAGAATTAATTAATCTTCCTCTCTCTCTCTCTGTCTCTCTCTCTCTGTCTCTCTCTCTCTCTCTTAGACGCACACACACACACGCACACACAAAAATATCTGTTCACATAAATAATAACACATTCACACATTAAAAACAAATAAAACGTTAAAAAACACTCTGAACTAATGACGCATTCACACATAACAAAACACACTCACGCACACACGCGCAAAACAAATGAAAAAATATCAAACAGTACACATAGATTAGAAAAAATATAAAAGATAAACATACAGCGACAACTGGCAGCACTACACATTGTAAACATAAACATGCTGAACAAAGAATTATAAGTGCAAGTGAAGTTTTGTAATAAATGTGGGTAAAGAAAGGGTTGAAATCGGAACGCGTATGACAAAAAAAAAAAAAAAAAACTGCCTTTCATTCATTTGCAAAGACAGAACATACCCCCATGAACTTTAATATGTTTTACGGCACTTAAATTTGATGAAAGCACTATATTTAGAAATGCTGCGCACAACACAACCGCGTGTCCAAGACCAACAACAACTGTAGAATATGCCGCAAAGTACGAATGGCGACCTGTTGTGGTCATTCCTTCACGTGTTCCTAGGTACACTATCGGCTAGCTGAAGTGTGACACGTAGCATATTCGTGACACAGTGTTCCACTTAATGTCCAGCTGGCAAGCATCCAACGCCAGAGCCGACGTGCCAAGCATCCCACATCTTACATAGTTGTGTTGGATGGCACTCGTAATTACTTGTCAATACAGCATCCCTCCAGCTGAAGTTGTGTACATTCACTGCCAGACAGTCATCGGAGCGTTATCTGCATGCGCGGATCGAGCCGCTAGATAGTTTGGAGCCAGCGACAACAACCAGACGCCCACTGTGCATCCGCACCAGCCAGTTCTGCTGGACAGCTGTCGTCACTATGGGTCCACCTCTCGCACGCCGACGTCCGGAGTTCGGGTCGCTGCGCGGTCCCATCTCCACACGCCAGTCTTTGTCTACACACGGCCGGCTGTGCCACCAACGCCTACGCTGATGGCAAGTGGGTCGCGGAAATGCTGCGCTAGCGCCAGCAGTCGGCCAGTGGCTCTCAGCACCTCTTCAGTGCGGCTGCTTCCAGCAGAGTTTGATTTTGTTGCCTGTCAAACACAGCTTTTACAGTGTCTTCAAAGTATTTTTTCATAATTCTGTGGAACTCCTTTGCAAGGGCTTTATGGAAGCACAGGTTAGTTTTACATCCTACCTTGCATTCTCCGGTTTCTGCGATCTTTATTTTCTGAGTAGCCTGTATTATTTGGAAATAACCACGTTGTTGTTGTTGTTGTTGTGGTCTTCAGTCCTGAGACTGGTTTGATGCAGCTCTCCATGTTACTCTATCCTGTGCAAGCTTCTTCATCTCCCAGTACCTACTGCAACCTACATCCTTCTGAATCTGCTTAGTGTATTCATCTCTCGGTCTCCCTCTACGATTTTTACCCTCCACGCTGCCCTACAATGCTAAATTTGTGATCCCTTGATGCCTCAAAACATGTCCTACCAACCGATCCCTTCTTCTAGTCAAGTTGTGCCACAAACTTCTCTTCTCCCCAATCCTATTCAATACCTCCTCATTAGTTATGTGATCTACCCACCGTATCTTCAGCATTCTTCTGTAGCACCACATTTCGAAAGCTTCTATTCTCTTCTTGTCCATACTAGTTATCGTGCATGTTTCACTTCCATACATGGCTACACTCCATACAAATACTTTCAGAAACGACTTCCTGACACTTAAATCTATACTCGATGTTAACAAATTTCTCTTCTTCAGAAACGCTTTCCTTGCCATTGCCAGTCACAATTTTATATCCTCTCTACTTCGACCATCATCAGTTATTTTACTCCCTAAATAGCAAAACTCCTTTACTACTTTAAGTGTCTCATTTCCTAATCTAATTATCTGAGCATCACCCGATTTAATTTCACTACATTCCATTATCCTAGTTTTGCTTTTGTTGATGTTCATCTTATATCCTCCTTTCAAGACACTGTCCATTCCGTTCAACTGCTCTTGCAAGTCCTTTGCTGTCTGTGACAGAATTACAATGTCATAGGCGAACCTCAAAGTTTTTACTTCTTCTCCATGGATTTTAATACCTACTCCGAATTTTTCTTTTGTTTCCTTTACTGCTTGCTCAATATACAGATTGAATAATATCGGGGAGAGGCTACAACCCTGTCTCACTCCTTTCCCAACCACTACTTCCCTTTCATGCCCCTCGACTCTTATAACTGCCATCTGGTTTCTGTACAAATTGTAAATAGCCTTTCGCTCCCTGTATTTTACCCCTGCCAGCTGTAGAATGTGAAAGAGAGTATTCCAGTCAACATTATCAAAAGCTTTCTCTAAGTCTACAAATGCTAGAAACGTAGGTTTGCCTTTTCTTAATCTTTCTTCTAAGATAAGTCGTAAGGTTAGTATTGCCTCACGTGTTCCAACATTTCTACGGAATCCAAACTGATCTTCCCCGAGGTCCGCTTCTACCAGTTTTTCCACGTTATTACCTTGTCATAATCATCCCTGCCGTTGAGAAACAACCGAAGGAGTTGAAGAAAAAAAAACAGTCAGCACGTCCGGATGGAATCCCAGTTCAGTTTTTCACAGAGTACTCTACGGCACTGATCCTTTACTTACTCACAGTTTGCATTTATCACGAGGCTCTCTCCTAGTGCAAAGTTCGAAGAGACTGGAAAAGCGCAGGTGACTCCTGTTTACAAGAGGGTCGAAAGAACGGACCCGCAAAATTACGACTCTGTATCCCTAACATCGGTTTGCTGAAGAATCCGTGAACAGATTCTCAGTTCGAATATAACAATAAATTTTATTGAGACCGACAGTCAGCATGGTTTTAGAAAGTACCGTTCGTACGGAGCACAGCTTGCCCTTTTCGCACATGATACATTGTGAGTTATGCATGAAAGGCAAGAGGCAGTTTCTATATCTCTAGATTTCTGGAAAGTGTTTGACACGGTGTCCCACTGCAGACCGTACCAGTATGTTGTATTCGAAAGCGAACAGTCATTAGAGACAAGGGTTTCGTCAGGAATGCCCTAAGGAAGTGTGACAGGATCTCTTTTATTCTCCGCATACATAAATGATTTGACGGACAGTGTGGGCAGCAATCTGCGGTTGTTTGCTGATGAGGCTGTGGTGTACGGTAAGGTGTCATCGTTGAGTCACTGTAGGAGGATACAAGACGATATAAACAAAAGTTCTACATGTTGAGAGGAATGGCAGCTAGCTCTGAACGTAGAGAAATGTAAGTTAATGGAGAATGAGTAGAAAAAACAAACTCATAATGTACGGATACGGCATATGCAGTGCCCTGCTTGACACAATCAGGTCGTTTAAATATCTGGGCGTAAAGCAGCAAAGCGATATGAAATGGAACGAGCATGTTACGATTGTAGTAGGAAACACGAATGGTCGGTTTACTGGGAGGTCTGTAGAGAAGTGTGGTTCATCTGCAAAGGAGATCCCATGTGAGGCGCTTGTGCGATCTATTCTTGAGTGCCGCTCGAATGTTTGGGATATGTAGTACCAGGCCATGATAAAGGAGAACGTCGAAGCAGTTCAGATGTGGGCTGCTAGATTTGTTACCGGTAGCTTCGAACAACATGCAAGTTTTATGGAGACGTTTCGGGAACTCAAACGGGAGTCCCTGGCGGGGAGGAACACTATTGAGAGAATTTTGAGAATAGGCTTTTGAAAGTGACAGCAGAATGATTCTGCTGCCTCCAACATACATTCCATGTAAGAGCTCATACGGAGGCATATATGCAGTCGCCTTTCTCTCGTGCTGTTAGAGATTGGATCGTGAAAAGAAATGATTAGTACTGATAGGGGTACCCTCCACCACGTGCCGTAAGGTGGTTTGCGGACTATCGATGTGGATGTAGTAGATTTTTAGATTTAGTGATTGGCTTATTTTGCCGTCTTGAGGAACATAAACCCACTTCTTCAGTCCAGATATCCATATCTAAAAAGGGAAAGCTGTGATCCATCGTGTTTACACATAGACTTCACGTCTGGGATAGTAGCTTGATAACGCTCAAGGTGGCGAAATTACCTGATAATTTATGAAATAACGGTTATTTCAAAATAGAAGTCCACTCAGGCGATGACTTCTCTTAAAAAATTGACGTAGCTGTTGAGCCATATACGCAAAGGCTGTTGCTTCATATTACCTTTTGCCATGCACTGTACAGTGGGCCATGAACTTTATATGTAGATGTAAGTGAAGAAAGCACTAGTCAACTGTAATTTTCATATTAATTGTGTCATAATGGTAAATATTGTGTTACAGGGTGTAATGATGAGAGAACATCTCCATCCACTAAATTTTTAATCTTTCTTGGGGCGACCAACAGGTTGCGAAGCGAAACTGCAATACAAAAGACTACTAAATGGTTTGGTTCAGATCTGTCTCAGTTTTCCACCTAACAATAAAGACTATAGAGATTGCTGTCACTTTATAGAAAATTGAATCTCAGATTAAATTTAATATAAAAATTGTGTAAGTCAATTTACGATGTTGATGCGGTTCTCTCATTGAGCGATTCCTGTCTTCATTGGTGAATAGCCTCCAAAATTGACATTTTTCGAAAACTCGCTTTATGCAACAACAAAAAATAGATTTTACAGGAGACAAATTTATTTAATTAACAAGCAAGGTAAGACAGAAAAATTCTTTAAAGTTAGCAGAATTCGTACAGTTCTGAATATGTTTTAAGACAGTCTTTACATACACATAAAATTTTTTATGCTTCACCAACTGCTGGGCCTAGGAAAACCATTATTTTTGAAAGATCGTTTTATGCTCAAACTAGATCAGCGCCATCTGAATACTAAATGTCTGTGTTTTCCATAAAATTCTTAAAATTATATTTGTTTTTCCTCTCCTACACAACTTAAGGGCACTCTTCATCGTCCGCAGCTCGTGGTCGTGCGGTAGCGTTCTCGCTTCCCGCGCCCGGGTTCCCGGGTTCGATTTCCGGCGGGGTCAGTGATTTTCTCTGCGTCGTGATGACTGGGTGTTGTGTGATGTCCTTAGGTTAGTTAGGTTTAAGTAGTTCTAAGTTCTAGGGGATTGATGACCACAGATGTTAAGTCTCATAGTGCACAGAGCCATTTGACTCTTCATCCTTACAAATTCCACATGAGCTCTCATTACACTCTTACTCCGCACTACTTGCACAGAATATATAGAAATTTGCTGCGTACATATGAAAGGTAAGGAATCACATTAGCTTCATTACATTCTTCTTCTTGCCCGCACTCGAATTGTTTATCTCGACAGTAATTACAGTACGTTTCACGCCTCAGAACGAACGAAATATCACAACGTATTTCTGACCCAGAAAAATACGCCATTTTAACAGCTAAGTGAAACTTATCATTGGTTTATCTGTAAGTTGTTGCTCGTACATCCATCATTTTGAAAGGCAAGGTAGACTTCGAAATTTCTTTAGGGATCCATTTGAAGTCGCAAGAAAACCAGTCTTTTCCCCACACCACCACCCTCCCAAACTTCACTAGAATATTCCAGTATTTACAATGTAATAAGATTCATTCCGATATTCCTTGACTACTCTATCGAGTAGACAATCCGAGGCATGAAACTATGTCCGGGAACATGAAAGTAGAAGGTAACATGTCCATTATAATTATCCGGGCTGTTATGCCGTGGTCGGTTGATGAATTCTGTGTCGTCTCTGACTGCGGGAGACATCTTCAAGGGGGTCCGTAGCTCGATGGAAGGTCCAACACACCCACTGGCTCGCTACTGACTGCCGCTAAATTCCGTGTCCGCGCGCTCCCGTGCCGCGGCGTGACGTGTTTTGAAAACGTCAGTGCAATTGGCCGCTGTCCGTCGCCGTCGATCGCCGCTGCCATCACCCAGTAGTGGACGGGTGGTACACATCTTCTTTAACACCGGCATCCATATACCGTTTAATTTCGTGCCCTCTTCCTTTCGGTTGAAATTATTTGGGTGTGTAGCGATTTCGGTTGCCTCCCTGTAGAGCCTTTCGTAACATCCGCTTGTGGCCGCTAGTACCTGCGTCTCCTCGAAACGAATATTGTGGTTCCCTGGCTGGAAAGCATGCTCCGCAACAGATGATCGTTCCGTTTCTCCTCTTCTACAATTTCCCTTGTGCTCTTCCAAACGTTTCGAAACAGTTCTTTTAGTGGTACCCACATAAACATCACCACAGCTGCATGGGATCCTATACACTCCAGCTTTTTCCAATGGCTTGCTAGTGTCCTTGGCAGGCTTAAGGTATTCCTTTATCTTCCTGGTGGGATTGTAAATTACGGTAATATTCCGCTTCGTCAAGATCCTCCCTATTCTTTCCGTTACATTTTTAACAAACGGCAGGAAAACCTTAGATTTTGCAGTAGCCTGTACGACAGTATGATTTCTGCTCAACGCACATTTTATTTCGGCGGACGAATATCCGTTCTTCATTAGTGCATTGTGGAGGTTCCATCTCAGCGTCGAGCAACTCAGGTTCACAAATATTTCTAGCTCTGTCCGCTAACGTCTTAATAACACCCCGCTTCTGTTGTGGGTGGTGGTTCGAATCCCGGTGCAAATAACGGTCCATGTGCGTGGGTTTGCGCTATACTGAGTGGCCCAAACTATCATTTTCGTTTCTAAGAACAAGCACATCGAGGAAATGTAATTTGCCGTCTACCTCCTCCTCCATTGTAAACTGAATTCTCGAGTTCATACTGAGTTCGTGGAACCCGCTTAGTTCCTCCCCACCATGTCTCCACAGCACAAACGTGTCATCCACGTATCGGAACCATACGTCTGGTTTTTTGCTGGCAGTACCTAAGGCCTGTTCTTCGAATTTCTCCATAAAGAAGTTTGCAAATACGGGACTTAGCGGCAGTCAGTAGCGAGCCAGTGAGTATGTTGGACCTTCGATCGAGCTACGGACCCCTTTGAAGATGTCTCCCGCAGTCGGAGACGAAACGTTGGGAATCGACAAGAATTCATCAACCGACCACGGCATAACAGCCCGGATAATTACAATGGACATGATATTTCCGGCCGTGAAAGTCTACATTTTAGTAGTAGAAGGTAAATTCAGATAACACGTCAGTGCATTCCATAAAATATGCCACCATACAGAACATTATAGAAATCTTGTTCTGGCTGGTGCACGAGTCTGAAATAAACCTGTGTTTAATTCCTCTCTTGCCAATGTCTCTAATCTTCTCTTTAAAATAATATAGAGAAATATGTTATAGTGGAGATACGGTTTGATTTGCACCTCTTCCAGCTTCTGTTTCACATGAAGTTATCAGTACCTTTGTTTGGTCCATGTATCCCTACAGTCAGTTAATAGAACCATACTTGTGTATGAAAGATTTCTCCAATGAAGAGCATCGGCAGAGTTTCGTTTTGTTGCATGTCGAAGATGACTTTTACAGTGTCTTCAGACTATTTGTTCATGACGCTATGGAATTCCTTTGCACGGGCTTTATGGAAGCACACGTTAGCTTTACAAAGTTCCTGGCATTCCTCGTTTTTTGTGACCTTTATTTTCAGTTAGAGTACCATGTTTAAAACTGAGAGGGTTGCCAAAGTCGAGATTAAAATTCTTAAAGAACACTGCCTTAAATTTTGACAGAACAGCTTGTACTGACTTCTTGTTTTGCTCTTTGCAAAAATTTTCCACTTTGCATTTAATGTTCAGGGCAAATATGACCTACTCAATATCCCTCTACTATGAGTTACGTCTCTTACATCCCGCGTGCTCGTGTGTGATCACACATGAAGCAGTACCATCTGCTATTTCTCAGCAAGATAATGCTCGTTCATACATGACGTGCGTCTTTATGAATTGTCTGCATGACGTAGACGTACTCCCGTGGATAGAAACATTTACATACCTGTCCGTGATAGACAATCGTGGGGACAGCGCGGACGTCAAATCCTTCCCGTTCCAGTATCCAGCATATCAAAGACCATCTTGCTTCTGAAGAGTGTACAACTTTCCAATGATATCCTTCCGAAAAGAATCAGAGTATCCCTACCAGGAAATGTGAAACATTACACTGATAAGTGGATTCATACTGACAAGTTTGCTACTTTGACTTCATGTTGTAATCACTGAAAAAACATCAGATATTCTCTCAATGCAGTGACGTTTCACCTGGTTTACTTCTCGCCTTCTGGGAGCCTCACTTGTTTATTTGGGATCTGTAGTACAGAGTCACCAACGAAATAATACGTTTCTAAAAATTGGAGACTTACAATACCAAAGACGCTTCTGCTAGTTGACACTACATAGAGTGAGGAATGTTTTTAAGCAGCTTGTAAGTAAAATAGGTTTCTTCATTGTGCTGCTCAGATGGCCTCCCGCGAGAATTAAATTTTTCCGATCGACTCAAATGGTAAGATTCGTCTTCGATAACATCTCAACTTTTTTTTTTTATTATTGTGTCAGTTTAACCATTCAATACTTTCTGAGATATCACTTTCTTCTTATATATTAGACATCTGCTAAAAACTGTCAAAATTCTTCCACAACTTCACTGTAGTTCTTTTCACAGTCTACATCTACATCTACATTGATACTCCGCAAGCCACCCAACGGTGTGTGGCGGAGGGCACTTCACGTGCCACTGTCATTACCTCCTTTTCCTGTTCCAGTCGCGTATGGTTCGCGGGAAGAACGACTGTCTGAAAGCCTCCGTGCGCGCTCTAATCTCTCTAATTTTACATTCGTGATCTCCTCGGGAGGTATAAGTAGGGGGAAGCAATATATTCGATACCTCATCCAGAAACACACCCTCTCGAAACCTGGCGAGCAAGCTACACCGCGATGCAGAGCGCCTCTCTTGCAGAGTCTGCCACTTGAGTTTATTAAACATCTCCGTAACGCTATCACGGTTACCAAATAACCCTGTGACGAAACGCGCCGCTCTTCTTTGGATCTTCTCTATCTCCTCCGTCAGACCGATCTGGTACGGATCCCACACTGATGAGCAATACTCAAGTATAGGTCGAACGAGTGTTTTGTAAGCCACCTCCTTTGTTGATGGACTACATTTTCTAAGCACTCTCCCAATGAATCTCAACCTAGTACCCGCCTTACCAACAATTAATTTTATATGATCATTCCACTTCAAATCGTTCCGCACGCATACTCCCAGATATTTTACAGAAGTAACTGCTACCAGTGTTTGTTCCGCTATCATATAATCATACAATAAAGGATCCTTCTTTCTATGTCTAATTTCATATTTCCGTTTTCCCTTTTCTATGTCGTATTTACGATTGACTTGCTATTACGTATCCGTCGGAGTACCGTCAGGTTAAATATTAAAGACCATAGTAGTCACTTTTCCAGAACTAAAGCACGTTCTAAACTATTAATATTATGTATCACCTTTTCTGCGTCCACAACCATACACTGTGGTAACTTCAAGTAACCCAGAGAGAATACACACTAATAGGGCGTGAGAAGATCGATCTCTTACACACTTCTGTACAAAATGTTTCTAGTATCGTTTTATCTTCATGGTTTCTGACGTTACGATGCATATGAGGCAATTCTAAAGGGGTTTAGACCAGGTCTGTTCATCTCTTTTCCAAGAGCGTTTTACAACACTCTGTTACATTCTCTGGCCACTCATGTATACCGGTAAGTCCTCATAGTCACCATCCCTTCATTGTATATTCACGATACCGCTTGTTACATGTTCCTTAATTGAACCATTCGCACGCTGTATTTCGGCATTAGTCCGACAACCATTAAACATCCACATAAAAGGATTACGTTACTTTCACCTTGCCCAGAAGTTTGTCTCTTTCTCGATAATTTTGGTAGTGTAATGTCTTGCTAGAATTCCGCATGTGGAGTAGGTAGAATGAGAGAAGTAACACCGTAATGTATCAGCTGATAAGTAACTGCCACCAGTGTACAGGATTCAAGACGCTTAGAAATCGCCCCAAACCATAAAAGTTTGCCCGTGTCCTCCTCGGGGCACATTAGTGCAGTTTGTGAGAGCGTGGCCTACAGTGTAACATCTATAGTGTATGTAGCCATCACTATAGCACGGGCAGAAGTTCAGTGTGTACGGAATGGTTACATTTTGCGCTTTATAAGCCAGCGACATTGATCACTTACCTACAGCCGACTATGACGAAGCTACGCTTAGTGAAAGTGAATATAGTATTAATACAGGTTGCCTTTCGGATCTGAATCTTCATAGAGAACTAATGTTAGCCTTCTTTGAACATAGTATAGATATTATGCGAAGGTGGCCGGCCGCTGGTGGCCGAGCGGTTCTAGGCGCTTCAGTATGGAACCGCGCGACCGCTACGGTCGCAGGTTCGAATCCTGCCTCGGGCATGGATGTGTGTGATGTCCTTAGCTTAGTTAGGTTTAAGTAGTTCTAAGTTCTAGGGGACTGATGACCTCAGAAGTTGTCCCATAGTGCTCAGAGCCATTTGAACCATTTTATATATATATATATATATATATATATATATATATATTTAGAGAAGATGAAGACCATATTAAAGCTGACAACCTTCAGAACCTCTGGAACCGTAGAGAAATCTCATGTGAATAGGTAGTGGAAGGGGGAGAAAGGAAACGAAAGGGAAGGAACTCAAGATGTTCGCTGCATTGGAACTTTATGCGGGAGATGCCAGGTTGGAATCCCGATCCGGAACACATTTTTCAGTCGGCGCCACAGACTCTGCATAAAGTACCGATGAAGCTGACGTCATGAATTTCTTCCGTTCAGTTCCACCTTCCACCTTCCCTTCCACAATCAATTTTCATAGTATGTAACACAACTGCTGATTCCACTTGGTGTCTGTTCTTTCGGAGATAACCGAAAGAGCTGACACCATGTATTTGTATAATAGAGAAATGAGTTGGCTCTCCTCTACCAGACTGGTAGTCATGTGCGTTCCTCCATAATAACTAATGACACAGCTACATTTAAAGTAAAACAAAATCAACTGCTTTTGTTGGTTTCATTCGCTAGCGACTGCCTTCCTGACGTCACGCAAAGGGTAGTTTTGTCGTTTGACGGGAGCTAAATGCCACGTTCGCGCGCCGGCCGCAGTGACCGAGCGGTTCTAGGCGCTTCAGTCCGCAACGGCGCAACTGCTACGGTCGCATGTTCGAATCCTGCCTCGGGCATGTATGTGTGTGATGTCCTTAGGTTAGTTAGGTTTAAGTAGTTCTAAGTTCTAGGGGAATGATGGCCTCAGATGTTAACTCCCATACTGCTCAGAGCTATTTGAACCATAACCACGTTCGACTCTCTTGGAGTTTTGCCCTGCTGGCTGTTTCGCAAGCTGAAAGAGGTTGATCGCCGGAGACGGATATGTGGTCGCGGTGTTGTGGTTGGCTGCTGCTTATGTAGGCGAGTGTGCCAACGCCATTTGAAGAACCATTGCTGCTCTCCTACCTTCGCAGACAGTTCTTGCGTCTTCTGAGTGGGCCAGTTCCCATTTGTGGTGGCTTGGTTGATGGGTGTGGTCTCGCCAGCATTCCTTCGGTCTCCGGGTTCCGGCATAGAAATAAATGGTAAACATCTCGTTTGCTAGCTATTAAGTCAAGTTACCTTCCATTAGGAAGCTACTGTGATATGATTTACCAATGACAGAACACAGCAATCAGTCGTCCTTTTTTGCAGGTTTTATTCGGCAAATCTAGATTTCGGCTAGTGCCTACCATCATCAATGCACTATTTCATATTATCAGCGCATGTCAATTACCCGTTGCCAAGGCATCCATCACACTTCTTTCAAGTCTTGAGAGAACTGTGACGGATGGCCGGGCAACAGGTAAATGACATGCCTTGATAATATGAAACAGTTCGTTGATAGTGGCTAGGTACTAGCCAAAATCTAGATTTGCCAAATAAAACCTGCAAAAAAGGACGACTGATTGCTGTGTTCTGTCATTGGCGGTAATTACTGTTGGGTGCGATTTGCTGAAGCCCCTGTTCTTTGCTGAGCCCTGGTAACCGAGACTTGCGTTGGCATCACACCTACAGCATGTGGAGGTCGGGACTAAAGCTGTTATTTGGCCTGGGGTTTAAAGGGGGATCAGCGTGGTTGGTAGTCAAAACATGTCTGGTTATACAGCTGTAAACGGAAGGTCACATTTTGTCCGGTTCTAGTTGCATTATTACCTGAATAAGTACTGAGACTGTTTCTTTAAAAGCTGTGCAAGGGCCTTATTTCGAACGATCATGGTTTCCAATCAACAGTTATCTTTTGTATTTAAAGCAAACATTCGTTGATTCTTTAGAATTATATCTGAATATGACATTTCCTTATGAACGACCATGTGTTCAAATTGTTTTAAAAGTTTTGCTTGTTCAGATTTCGATTTGCTTCTGTAGGTTAAAAGGACATAGGCTTTTTTTATCTTTTTTAAAAAAGCGTTCGCCTGTGATACGTAATTTGCATCTGTTATATAATTCTAACACAAAATCAAAGAGGGGTAATGCAGGAGTAGGTTTCATAATGAATAAAAAAATAGGAGTGCGGGTAAGCCACTACAAACAGCATAGTGAACGCATTATTGTGGCCAAGATAGAAGCCCACGCCTACTACAGTAGCACAAGTTTATATGCCAACTAGCTCTGCAGATGATGAAGAAATTGAAGAAATGTATGATGAGATACAAGAAATTATTCGGGTAGTGAAGGCAGACGAAAATTTAATAGTCATGGGTGGCTGGAATTCGAGAGTAGGAAAAGGGAGAGAAGGAAACATAGTAGGTGAATATGGATTGGGGGGGAAGAAATGAAAGAGAAAGCCGCCTTGTAGAATTTTGCACAGAGCATAACTTAATCATAGCTAACACTTGGTTCAAGAATCATAAAAAAAGGTTGTATACATGGAACAATCCTGGAGATACTAGAAGGTATCAGATAGATTATATAATGGTAAGACAGAGATTTAAGAAATGTAAGACATTTCCAGGGGCAGATGTGGACTCTGACCACAATCTATTGGTTATGAACTGCAGATTAAAACTGAAGAAACTGCAAAAAGGTGGTAATTTAAGGAGATGGGACCTGGATAAACTGAAAGAACCAGAGGTTGTACAGAATTTCAGGGAGAGCGTAAGGGAACAATTGACAGGAATGGGAGAAAGAAATACAGTAGAAGAAGAATGGGTAGCTCTGAGGGATGAAGTAGTGAAGGCAGCAGAGGATCAAGTAGGTAAAAAGACGAGGGCTAGTAGAACGCCTTGGGTAACGGAATAAATATTGAACTTAACTGACGAAAGGAGAAAATATAAAAATGCAGTAAATGAAGCAGGCAAAAGGAATACAGACGTCTCAAAAATAAGATCGACAGGAAGTGCAAAGTGGCTAAGCAGGGATGGCTAGAGGACAAATGTAAGGATGTAGAGGCTTATCTCACTAGGGGTAAGATAGATACTGCCTACAGCAAAATTAAAGAGACCTATGGAGAAAAGAGAACCACTTGTATGAATATCAAGAGCTCAGATGGAAATCCAGTTCTAAGCAAAGAAGGGAACGCAGAAAGGTGGAAGGAGTATATAGAGGGTCTATACAAGGGCGATGTACTTGAGGACAATATTATGGAAATGGAAGAGGATGTAGATGAATATGAAATGGGAGATATGATACTGGGTGAAGAGTTTGACAGAGCACTGAAAGACCTGAGTCGAAACAAGACCCCGGGAGTAGACAACATTCCATTAGAACTACTGATGGCCTTGGGAGAGCCAGTCCTGACAAAACTCTACCATCTGGTGAGCAAGATGTATGAGACAGGCGAAATACCCTCAGACTTCAAGAAGAATATAATAATTCCAGTACCAAAGAAAGCAGGTGTTGGCAGATGTGAAAATTACCGAACTATCAGCTTAATAAGTCACAGCTGCAAAATACTAACGCGAATTCTTTACAGACGAATGGAAAAACTAGTAGAAGCCGACCTAGGGGAAGATCGGTTTGGATTCCTTAGAAATATTGGAACACGTGAGGCGATACTGACCTTACGACTAATCTTAGAAGAAAGATTAAGGAAAGGCAAACCTACGTTTCTAGCATTTGTAGACTTAGAGAAAGCTTTTGACAATGTTGACTGGAATACTCTCTTTCAAATTCTAAAGGTGGCAGGGGTAAAATACAGGGAGCGAAAGGCTATTTACAATTTGTACAGAAACCAGACGGTTGAGGGGCTTGAAAGGGAAGCAGTGGTTGGGAAGGGAGTGAGACAGGGTTGTAGCCTCTCCCCGATGTTATTCAATCTGTATATTGAGCAAGCAGTAAAGGAAACAAAAGAAAAATTCGGAGTAGGTATTAAAATCCATGGAGAAGAAGTAAAAACCTTGAGGTTCGCCGATGACATTGTAATTCTATCAGACACAGCAAAGGACTTGGATGAACAGTCGAACGGAATGGGCAGTGACTTGAAAGGAGGATATAAGATGAACATCAACATAAGCAAAACGAGGATAATGGAATGTAGTCGAATTAAGTCGAGTGATGTTGAGGGAATTAGATTAGGAAATGAGACACTTAAAGTAGTAGAGGAGTTTTGCTATTTGGGGAGCAAAATAACTGATGATGGTCGAAGTAGAGAAGATATAAAATGTAGACTGGCAATGGCAAGGAAAGCGTTTCTGAAGAAGAGAAATTTGTTAACATCGAGTATAGATTTAAGTGTCAGGAAGTCGTTTCTGGAAGTATTTGTATGGAGTGTAGCCATGTATGGAAGTGAAACATGGACGATAAATAGTTTGGACAAGAAGAGAATAGAAGCTTTCGAAATGTGGTGCTACAGAAGAATGCTGAAGATTAGATGGGTAGATCACATAACTAATGATGAAGTATTGAATAGAACTGGGGAGAAGAAGAGTATGTGGCACAACTTGACAAAAAGAAGGGACCGGTTAGTAGGACATGTTCTGAGGCATCAAGGGATCACAAATTTAGCATTGGAGGGCAGCGTGGAGGGTAAAAATCACAGAGGGAGACCAAGAGATGAATACACTAAGCAGATTCAGAAGGATGTGGGTTGCGGTAAGTACTGGGAGATGAAGAAGCTTGCACAGGATAGAGTAGCATGGAGAGCTGCATGAAACCAGTCTGCGGACTGAAGACCACAACAACAACAACATATATTTCTAATGTGTATCGTATGTGCGTTTTGGAACCTCAGCTGAACTAAATAACTGTTTGATGCGTAGCGTGATGTCAAGTTGTCAATCTTACATTGTTTAAGGGAATAAATTTTAGCTTCCTTTTAACTAGGCTGTGACGCTGCTAATCAAAGCATTTCTTTCTTCTTTGTAACGATTTCATCATTTAAAAATTTTGTCCTACGACAACTTTTGTTGTTTTAGTGAATTTAAAAGTTTGCATAAGTTTTATTGAATGTTGGACTCCATTATTCTTCCGTGTGCATAGGTAAGGTCTGACTCTAAGATATTATTATCGTGAGTAATAGCGAGCATGCAGTTATCTAGGGGAGTCGGAAGCGGTTGGACGAAGGGTGCGTTGGAGAGAAGCGGGCCGGCCTGGGTGGCCGAGCGGTTCTAGGCGCTTCAGTCTGGAACCGCGCGACCGCTCCGGTCGCAGGTTCGAATCTTGCCTCGGGCATGGATGTGTGTGATGTCCTTAGGTTAGTTAGGTTTAAGTAGTTCTAAGGACTGATGAAAAAATGGCTCTGAGCACTATGGTACTCAACTGCTGTGGTCATCAGTTCCCTAGAACTTAGAGCTACTTAAACCTAACTAACCTAAGGACATCACACACACCCATGCCCGAGGCAGGATTCGAACCTGCGACCGTAGCAGCAGCGCGGCTCCGGACGGGAGCGCCTAGAACCTCATGGCCACCGCGGCCGGCAACGACTGATGACCTCAGATGTTAAGTCCCATAGTGCTCAGATCCATTTGAGAGAAGCCGCGCGACATGAGAGGTCGCCGACTGCCGTGAACGTACTGGTGCCGCCGGAGAAGAGTCTGGCATTAACTGAGGATTTTTTGGCAATTTGCCTTTTCGCTGCACGTAGTTATTGGTTGCTTGCGCACTGCAAGGATTTCGTCGGATTTGTGTATGCATACACTCAGAGTAATATTCGTACCATTGCTTTGATCAGAAACGTGTTTATTGATTACAGGAATAATCAAATTTCTGTGTAAAGTTTGCAGCATTTAAATCATCAATTTTCTAAATGTAGTAACGTAAGAGTTTTTATTGGTTTCTTTTATTTTTCTTTACGTCATTTAAGGTTAGTTGACGAATTTGATGTTACTCTGGGCGTATGCTTACATAAATCTGACGAAATCCTTTGAGTGCGCAAGCAACCAATAACCACGTGCAGCGAAAAGGCAAATTGCCAAAAAAATCCTCAGTTAATGCCAGAGTCTTCTCCGGCGGTACCAGTACGTTCACGGCAGTCGGTGACCTCTCATGTCGCGCGGCTTCTCTCCACCGCACCCTGCGTCCGACCACTTCCGACTCCCCTATATAACTGCAAGCTCGCTATTACTCGCGATAATAATATCTTAGAGTCAGAGCTTGCCTATGCACGCAGCAGAATAATGGATTTCCACCTTTCAATACATACAGGCTGGTCAGAAACAGTCTGAAAATCTTGTAAGGTGTTGCAGAGGTGGTTGTACTGAGATATTGTTAAGAAACAAATTCCATGTGTTATGCAGTTTCCGAGTTACTTAGCGTTGAAGTTACCCAATCAGGCCGTAGCACGCGCAAATACAAGTTTCCCACGAGATGCAATGAGTGTCAATTATTCTCATTGCTCAAAAGACTACCCAGCCTTATGCTCGGGTTCGATCGTCAATACTTTCCCATGCCAAATTTTTGTATCACTCATTTGTTATCTTTTAGGAAATCAAACGAACGGCATATCTGGTTACACCATATCCGGTGAGTGGATATTTTTAGGAAATCAAACGAACGGCATATATGGTTACACCAAATCCGGTGAGCGGATATTATACTGATATTGTATTAAAAGCTTCCATAGCTGTCTTCCGAAACTGTAAGCAGATGCCTCACTTTTTCGCTCTTTGACAGATTGTATTTTACATGTGCATTTCTTTTTGAATGATTCTGGTGTTAAAGTATCATCCAAAAGAAACTGTTGGATAGTCCTGAGTTCCCCTAAGACAAGCTCATAAATTCATGATGGTGGGCGAAATCATATTTGTTAATAATTGGCAGTAAAAAAATAATAATAAAAGTGAAATGTTTGAGTTTTGTATGCCCAGCACCTTAGCATTCCCACACTGAGCCTCCCGTACATTTGAAAGGTACACTACTGGCCATCAAAATTGCTACACCAAGAAGAAATACCGATGATAAACGGGTATTCATCGGACAAATATATTATACTAGAACTAACATGTGATTATATTTTCACGCAATTTGGGTGCATAGATACTCAGAAATCAGTACCCGGAACAACAACGTCTGGCCGTACTAACTGCCGTGAAACGCCAGGGTATTGGGTGAAACAGAGCTTGGATGGCGTGTACAGGTGCAGCTGCCCATTCCGCTTTAACACGATACCACAGTTCATCAAGAGTAGTGACTGGCGTATTGTGACGAGCCAGTTGCTCGGCCACCATTGACCAGACGCTTTCAATTGGTGAGAGATTTGGAGAAAGTGCTGGCCAGGGCAGCAGTCCAACGTTTTCTGTATCCGGAAAGCCCCGTACAGGACCTGCAACATGCGGTCGTGTATTATCCTGTTGAAATGTAGGGTTTCGCAGGGATCGAATAAAGGTAGAGCCACGGGTCGTAACACATCTGAAATGTAACGTACACTGTTCAAAGTGCCGTCAATGCCAACAAGAGGTGACCGAGACATGTAACCAACGGCACCCCATACCATCATGCCGGGTGATACGCCAGTATGGCGATGACGAATACACGCTTCCAATGTGCGTTCACCGCGATGTCGCCAAACACGGATGCGACTATCATAATGCTGTAAACAGAACCTGGATTCATCCGAAACAATGACGTTTTGCCATTCGTGCACCCGGGTTCGTCGTTAAGTATACCATCGCAGGCGGTCCTGTTTGTGATGCAGCGTCAAGGGTAACCGCAGCCATGGTCTCGGAGCTGATAGTCCATGCTCCTGCAAACGTCGTCGAGCTGTTAGTGCAGATGGTTGTTGTCTTGCAAACGTCCCCATCTGTTGACTCAGGGATAGAGACGTGGCTGCACGATCTGTTACAGCCATGCGGATAAGATGCCTGTCATCTCGACTGCTAGTGATATAAGGCCGCTGGGATCCAGCACGGCGTTCCGTATTACACTCCTGATCTCACCGATTCCATATTCTGCCAACAGGCACTGGATTTCGACCAACGCGGGCAGCAATATCGTGATACGATAAACCGCAATCGCGATAGGCTACAATCCAACCTTTATCAAAGTCTGAAATGTGATGGTACGCATTTCTCCTCCTTACACGAGGCATCACAACAACGTTTCACCAGGCAACGCCGGTCAACCGCTATTTGTGTATGAGAAATCGGTTGGAAACTTTCCTCATGTCAGCATGTTATAGGTGTCGCCACTGGCACCAAACTTGTGTGAATGCTGTGAAAAGCTAATCATATGCGTATCACAGCATCTTCTTCCTGTCGGTTAAATTTCGCGTCTGTAGCACGTCATCTTCATGGTGTAGAAATTTTAATGCCCAATAGTGTATGTATGCGGTCATGCAGATCCTGTATCTGGACAACGGAAGCGTACGGCCCAAGGCTCACTGCAGTCTACGCAGTCAGCTGAAACCCTGGCTCACTGTTCCTGCACTAAGAACAGTGAATGTATCTGCATGTTCGTTATAGACCTATGGGCTACATGATTGCTATCCTGTTCTGAGGTCACATCATATTGTTCAGCATCTTCTAGTCCACGGGCCCTACGTATGCACCTCTGCTGCAGAAACATTACCAGTTAAAAGTCAAGATTTATAAAACTAGTTTTTCAAATAATTTAAACACGCTGCAATTTACTTGCTGATATTGTGCTGCCTACTGAGGACAATAAAATCACGTATTTTCTGTCTAGCAATGTGCGGAAGTTATTGTTGCCATATAGTCAACCACAGCCACAAACTTGTTTCATGCACTGAGGTGACAGAATTATTGGGATACTTCTTAATATCGTGTCAGATCTCCTTTTGCTCGACCTAGTGCAGCAACTAGACGTGGCATGAACACAACAAGTCGTTTTCAAATTCTCTTCACAAATATTGAGCCATACTGCACTACCTCTATAGCCGTCCATAATTGCGAAATTGTTTTCGGTGTAGGACTGTGTGCTCGAACTGACCCCTCCATAATGTCCCATAAATGTCCAATTACAATCATGTCGGGAGATCTAGATGGATAAATCATTAGCTCGAATTGTCCAGAACATTCTTCAAAACAATCGTGAACAATTGTGGCCCAGTGACATCACACATTGTCACTTCAAATATTCCATCGCTTTTTGAGAAAATGAGGTCCATGGATGGCTGAAAATCGTCTCCAAGTCGAACATAACCATTTCCACTCAGTGATCGGTTCAGTTAGATCAGAACCCACACCGTTATCGAACCACCAACAGCGTTCACAGTGCCTTGTTGACAACTTGGGTCCATGGCTTCGTGGGACCTGCACCACACTGGAACTTTACCGTCGCTGTTATCAGCTGAAATCCATAATTATCTGACCAGGCCACTGTTTTTCAGTCGTCTAGGGACCAATCGATATGATCGAGAGCTCAGCTAGTGAGTTGCAGGTGATGTCATGCTGTTAGCAAAGGCACTCGGGTTGGTCGTCCGCTGCCATACCTCATTAATGACAGATTTCGCCACATTGTGCGAACGGATACGTTCATCGTCCCATGTTGATTTCGCGAATATTACACGCTGTGAAACTTCCTGGCAGATTAAAACTGTGTGCCCGAGCGAGACTCGAACTCTGGACCTTTGCCTTTCGCGGGCAAGTGCTCTACCATCTGAGCTACCGAAGCACGACTCACGCCCGGTACTCACAGCTTTACTTCTGCCAGTATCTCGTCTCCTACCTTCCAAACTTTACAGAAGCTCTCCTGCGAACCTTGCAGAACTAGCACTCCTGAAATAAAGGATACTTCGGAGACATAGCTTAGCCACAGCCTGGGCGAGGTTTCCAGAATGAGATTTTCACTCTGCAGCGGAGTGTACGCTGATATGAAACTTCCTGGCAGATTAAAACTGTGTGCCCGACCGAGACTCGAACTCTGGACCATTGCCTTTCGCGGGCAAGTGCTCTACCATCTGAGCTACCGAAGCACGACTCACGCCCGGTACCCACAGCTTTACTTCTGCCAGTATCTCGTCTCCTACCTTTCAAACTGCAGAGTGAAAATCTCATTTTGGAAACCTCCCCCAGGCTGTGGCTAAGCCATGTCTCCGCTGTATCCTTTCTTTCAGGAGTGCTAGTTCTGCAAGGTTCGCAGGAGAGCTTCTGTAAAGTGTGGAAGGTAGGAGACGAGGTACTGGCAGAAGTAAAGCTGTGAGTACCGGGCGTGAGTCGTGCTTCGGTAGCTCAGATGGTAGAGCACTTGCCCGCGAAAGGCAAAGGTCCCGAGTTCGAGTATCGGTCGGGCACACAGTTTTAATCTGCCAGGAAGTTTCATATCAGCGTACACTCCGTTGCAGAGTAAAAATCTCATTCTGGATTACACGCTGTGTTGCGTGTCTGTTAAGAGTGACAACTCCATGCAAACGTCGTTGTTCTGGGTTATTAAGTAATGGTCGTCAGCCATTTCGTTGTCCATTGTGAGAGGCAACGCCTGAATTTTGGTATTCTTGCCACGATCTTGGTACTGTGGCACTCGGAATATTGAGTTCTCTAACGATTTCCGAAATGCAGTGACTGATGCATCCCGAGTTCAGAGTCTGTTAATTGCCATCGTGCGATCATAATCACGTCAGAAACATCTCACACGAATCACCTCAATACAAACGACAGCTCCGCCAAGGCACAGCCCTTTATACCCTGTGTTCACGATACTATCGCCATCTGTATCTGTGACTTTCGTCACCTTCGGATCATGCTTTCATGGATGTTAGTTTACCTTCGTGACTACCTTTGAGTCCATGTCTTCTGCAACGTGATTCACTCAACCCACTTGAACGCCTGTTAACTTTTTGCCTGCGGAGGCTCAGCGCCGGCGCCGCCTGGCTTGTCCGCGCGCAGCTAATCAGGCACCCCCTGGAGCGCAGCCGCCTCCACCGGTTTTTGCCGCCCCCGGCGCCGCCTGCGGTCTCGGCAGCCATCCGCCTTCGCTGCGCCCTCCAGGGGCTGGGCTACTCCCTTAATCCATTAGCGGGGGTGCGCCGGCGCTGGCGCTGCAGAGTTGCGCGCCGCCCCACGCAGAGCCGAGGGTAGGCGGGGAGGGCCGCGCTGACGACCGCCCCCGACTGGAGGGTGCGCTCCCTGGCCGGCGGCGCCTGCCCCACTGGGTCGCAGTCCTGCTTCTAGCGGTTCTAACATTGCTACCAATGTCCAACGATTGGACGAACTCACGACGTTAACTATTTGGCACACATCTAGGTGATGCTTAAGACAATTGGATTCAGCTCTTGTAAACCGTAATTCCCTTATCGTTCTGAAACTCTCGAAAAACAAATGAAGACTATAGAGGAACCGGGCAGATACACTGCATGTACAAAGACTCAGAGAGAATAAGATTGTAAAACCAAGAAAGAACATTGAAATTAATCAGACTATGAGGAGTTGTACCGTGGTTATGTTGCACTCCTAGCAGAGATGCGAACTCTGCCCCCCCCCCCCCCCGCCCCCTTACCACTCTCTCCCATTCCGCAGTAAAGCTACTGATTTGCCGTTTCTTGTAACCAGATTTACGAAACTTTTCAGTTTTGTAAGAGTATTTAATGAAAATAAAGCATTATAGGAAACTATTTCTTTAATGTACTCTAATTATGAAAAACATTGCACAACAAAATTTAAATTTATCATCATGGTAAATAAATTACAAATTTATAAACGCTTTACAAACCTGAAGGCATAAAAAGTATATCATACTGAAATAGTTTTCTGATTGCAGTACAGCATAATAATGTAAAAACTACACTGGAGAAACCAACGTTTCAGTCACAATGACAGTGGCTATTTCTGGTTCTACTCAGTGGTACGATACTCAGAAATCCCTTATGGCAACTGTCTCTGGGAGAGGAAGACTACGCTATTATGTGTATCATAGTGTTGGGTGGGCTACAGTGCATCGGTTGTAGAAGAACAAACAGCCTAGAAGAGCTGCACGCAGATAGGAACAAAAAATATTCAGTAAAGTAGAAGAAGAGGGAAAACTAAATGTCTAAATTAATAAAGGAATAAGTAATGGCCAGAAAGTCGCTCGGACGCTCAACCCAAGCAGGAATTTGATAAGTAGAACTTAAACAATCATGTTCAAGTCGATTTTACTATGTAGGTAGTCTTGTACAGAACATAGACTTGAACAACTAATCAGAAACATATTACAACACTGAAAGTATTAGAGAAGATCAAACAAGATCATTTCAAGACAATAAAATGTAGGCAACAAAGTAGTGTAAAGAAGAACGAAAGTGAATGAAGAAATACGTGAAGCGTTAGATGGAAGCAATGTCAGCATTATAGACAAGTAAGAAGAACAGAGGAAACGAGATTACTTAAAGCTATATTGCAATGGGAGAATGATGGGCGAAGCAGAAGAAGGTGTCCCATGTCTATATGACCACAAAACTAGTAGTAAAAGTAAATGATTTTTGGTTGAAGCAGACCGCTCACTGAAACCCAAAAGTGTTGAATCGTCCATAGAAACACAAACAGAAAAGAAAACTTGCTAGCTTTCGAACGTATCCTTTCGCCGGCTACAGTAAAACACACACAGAAGAAACACACACACACACACACACACACACACACACACACACACACACATCCAGATGCACACACACATAACCCTGTGGACCCACCTTGTGCCAGCTGGACTAACAGTTCCAGTGGTGCATTTCGACAGGTGTCCCAGTTGTGCTGCAGGTCGTGGAGGGTAGTGTGTGGAGGGGAGGAGAGGTAGGAGGCAGGGAGAAGGATTAGGAGCAGGTGGCTAGCAGCTCGGAGCAAGGCAAGGGATTTGTTGGCTAGAAAAGCGGGATAGAGGGTTGGCATGTCATGCACGGTTGGCGAAGCCGGTGAATAGTGGCGCACGCCGGAGCTGGCGTGAAGACGTCAAGCGGGAGGGAGTAAAAGGATGGACGAAGGGGAAACTGTTGAGTGCAGGCTGCGGGGCAGTGGGTTACTGGATGCTGAGGCCGACTACAGGAAGGGTGTGTTACAAGAATAAATTTCAACTCCATAGTTGAAAGAAGTTGGTGGTGGGGGCGAAGGATTCAGACGCCCCAGGTTGTGAAGCAGCGAATGTGATCAGTTGCTTGTTGTGTGACAGGATAATCAGATTTGTTCTTGATGACTGAGTTGTGGTGGTCATTCGTACTATTGGCTACATCCTACTGGTAGGTATGTAACACTTTCATACCGATGATCTCTTTGACCATTTAATATTGTATACATACTTGCTTTTATCTTTATGTAAATTTATATGTACACGATGTATAAATTAATATGTTTATTTCGCTGTATAATCAATTATCTATATTATGTAAAATCGCTGAGTAATCGCTGAGCGAATGTTAGGGAAACGTTAGTATTTTGTCAACGAATAAGTATCGTTGGAGTAGCGGCATCTCTGGACGCGGGAAGAGCGCTCGCTACACAGAGAGAGGACTCTGGTGTGAGACTTGGTGAAGTGCGGACGCATGGATGGCGTGCACTGTACTGGAGGAGAGATTGTTTAGCGGCACGTGGCAAGTTATGAGCGTGGGCGGTGGAAATATCGGCTGCAGCAACATCAAGAACCCGCCACGCCAATATCATTGCCAACAACTCCCGTGCTCGCTAATCATCGTGGAAAGGAGCCAGCAGCAGTATCAGCGTCAGCACCTTCGTCACGGCGAGAACGGACTGAAGTAGGATTGCTGCATCACAGCTTATTGTCAACTAGGTTTGTAACGGCGTTACTCAGCTTTGTGGTGTTTTGCGAGTGAATAATCAAAACTGTTTACCCGTGATTATCCTAAAATCATTCACCAAGTAGGTTCCTGTCCTGTCTTATTGTTACAATAATTCGAGTACCGTTTATGAAAAACGAAAATGGCAGTGTCAGTTGATTTTGCTTATGGACTAAACGATTCAGTTAGACCAAAGATCTGAACTTAAAGCATTCAGTAATTCCAGTCTCATAAACTTTAAATTTGAACTTTAACCTGAGGCGATCTAATTGTTACAAATAGTAAACGAACTAATCAAATTAAAATTATTCCGGGCACTATGAACAAAAGCACTAACTAGAATTAATGAGTGAGTGCAAATATCAGTGATTACTGTAATTTGTTGTTAGTAAAGTTCTGGTTCACATTTTGACTTGCACTCGTACTAAAGTGTAATAATTACCTTTTGATACAGTAATTATCAATTTCTACTTCCATGTTCAGAAGTCAGTAGAGTTTCTTTTGATTATTTTTTGCCATTTTCCAAAACTCATATTAAAATAGTAGACGTTATTGTGAGGTAGCGCTATTGTCACTTACAACAGTAAGTAACCATTAATCTAAATGTTATCTTTTATGTTTTCAAAATTTCAGCTCTATTAGTTAATGATATTTCAAGTGCCAACTGTTTTCTTTCTCGCTTTATTACGTAAATGTTTCTATTGTTTTTGCTAACGTGCGTGCAGCCCTCTGTTGCCGCGCGTGTTCGAGTAATTCTTGACATTGACTGTTCGGCTCATTAATTCACCTACCGAAAAGAAATTTTGGCCTATTGGACTGGCGACCGTATTTCTTTCAGTTATAATTATTTCAGTAACTCTTATTATTCTGTTCCGATCCACGTGGTACCCCTTCTCGTTGTCACAGTACGTGAATAATAGTATAAACCTTTCGAACAACCATACTAAATTTTACATTAATTAAGTAGGCGAAATAAGTTGTTCTAGAAGGCATCTTGTTGTTAACCTCGCCCTTATTTATCGACTTTATATTGAATCTTCGGAACGATGGCCTTTTGAAAATTTTATTCCAATTGTTTAGGCACATGCTCACACGGTCATGTATTTCTAACATTGTTGATAGAAGGGAAGGGGGAGGTCACAGGTAGTTATACCGACGTGAAAAGCTGTGCTGTGTTCACTGAAGACTTGGTACATGACATGGCTGCCTTCACAGGTTCCTTAGCCTGTGATGGCATAGACAGGACTGGAGTAGGATGTGCTACGTGGTTGGAATGAGCATGTGTTGCACCTTGGCCTACAACAGGGACATGAATCCTGAGGCATGGGGTTGGGAATGGAAGTGGCATACTGATGTTGTTTACATTGGTTGGGCGACGAAACACCCATTTATGAGAGGTAGGAAGGCTCTTGGGTAGGATGTCTCCCATTTCAGGGCTTTGTGAGAGATAACCTAAACCCTGACAAAGGAGATGGTTCAACTGTTCCCACCCAGGATGATATGGGATGATGAGGAGAGCTCTCCTTTCTAGCTGATTGCTAGGGGTAATGGATGGACTTGCGTTGTGTGAGGACGTGGCATTGGAAATCTGATTGTGGGCAATGAATGGAGGGTAGTGCATGGATGTGAAGGCTTTGGTGAGATGTTCAGCATACTAAGCAAGGGAGCTCTTGACACTGCAAATATGTCCTCCATGGTTGCCTAGCCTGTATGGAAGGGATTCTTGTTGTGGAAGGGATTGCAGCCGCCGAAATGCAGGTACTGTTGGTGGTTACATGGTTTGATGTGGAAGAGGTATGGACTCAACCAACGGAGAGGTGAAGGTCAATGTCAAGGATGACAGACAGCACGTTGCGTTGAGGAGTACCAGGTGAAGCGGATGGGAGAGAAAGTGTTGAGTTTGTGAAGGGGTGAGGGTAGGCTGCTGGGCTCTGTCTTCAGATAGTGAAGATATCACCTAAGTCGTTCGACATACGATCACTCCGAAAGCTAGCAAGATTTTTTCCTTTCTGTGTGTGACTATCGACGATTCAACGCTTCTGCTTTTCGGTGCGCGGACTCCTTCAGTACGAAAGTATAAGCGATAAGTTTCGCTCTTGACGTTTATATTCTCAGTGAAAGTGAGGACAAATAAGAGAACGTGGTGAATGGTGTGATCACAGTATACAGTCAGAGAACCAACATGGAAAGAAGTGATTAGGAGTGGCGGAAATACGGTCAGCGAGAAATCACGAGAGTTGGAGAACAAATTCTAGATGAAGAGAAGATGATTCAGATACCTAGGTAGCAAAATAACGTATGACGACGATGCAAGAAGGACAGAAGAAACAGACTAGCCAGGAAGAGAAGACAATCGTTCCTGAATGATGAGTACTAAAACCAAAACAGTCCTTCATTTGTGAAACAAATTTCAGAGAATGTACGTTTGGAACACAGTAGTGTAGGGAAGTGAATCATAGACTATGGAAAACCAGAATGAAGGGAATCATAGTGTTTGGGGTTTAGTGTTCTAAAATGATGTCGGACGTTAAGTGAACTGATAACAAACAAATGGTTCAAATGGCTCTAAGCACTATGGAACTTAACATCTGACGTCATCAGTCCCCTAGATTTATAACTACTTAAACCTAACTAAACTAAGGACATCACACACATCCATGTCCGAGGCAGAATTCGAATCTGCGACCGTAACAGCAGCGCAGTTCGGGACTGAAGCGCCTAGAACAGCTCGGCCATCGCGGCCGGCGATAACAAACATCCTACGTGGAATAGGCGATGAAAGGAATATCTGGAGAACAATGACTAGAAGAAGGGACGGCATGATTAAACGTGCTAAGACGTCAGGAATAACTTCCAACACACTAGAAGTAGCTATAGAGGGCAATAACTGTTGGGAAAGGCGGTGATGGGAATACATTAACAGGTTCGCCAGTTAGTTTCATTTAGCTTGACTAAATGTCACTTATGCGGAGTTATCGTGTCTGCCGTTCTAAATTTCACCCTGCCAGTTCACACTAAAAGCTCTGGCGAGGAGAAGGGCAAAGCTATCGATGCTATTTGTAATTTCCTTTACCGTGTGTCACACGAGTAATTGTCGTTGAATGATGGTTTCTGTGTTAGAAAATTAATGTTGCATGGTGCCAGAGGAGGGAATGGGCCATAACAGATATAGAGCAAGAAAGTCGGGTGGTATTTCCAGCATAAAGAATCTTCCCCACTTCTACTTTTTAAACGGAGGAACCGTTCTGTAAACGAGAAAAAAGGGGCAAAGCTATGAGAAGGATAGAAAAAGCAAAGCTTGAAGAGAGGAAGTGGTTGGTCACATGAAAACCAATCAGTCTCTCACTCTTGCTTTTTTAAACGGAGGAACTCTTCTTTAGATAGCATAACCCTAGAAAAGGAGGCAGCCTCAGACAAGGATAAGAAAGATAAAGCAAAAGTTTTGGTTGGTCAGTTTTTACAGTCAATGAATCCATCCAACCACTGTTCAGGACACTGGAATCTTCTCGCTAGAGGTGGTGTTTTCGATTCACTTATGGATTAAATGGGTAATTTAGCAGACGTGCTCGTCTGAACACTTCTGTCTGGTCTTGCGGAAAGCTATCACAATGTGTTACTCAGGTGATTCATCGTTTGCTATGGCGTTTTCTGTATCTCGGTTACGAAAGAGCCGCGTTTGGTTGCTACGTTCCACAGAATTTTCGATGTAATAAGAGCTTTGTAGGCTCTCAGTTCAGCGTTAGGAAGTGCCACAACCCCACTCTTTCACCCTCGTTTTACTGTAGCGAACGATAATTAATTGAAAGACAAGTTTTCCATATTTGTCCTTGAGGAATGCGAGTAAATAATATTCTTCCCTTGTCAGTAATGATTACTTCAATCCCCCAAATGAGTGCATTTTTCGGTCTTAAACTATGATGCATTAGCGGACTACTCATGATGTTCGGATTGTGATTGTATAAAATGCATTTTGAATCAGTTTCCTTTGTCTTGATAAATAAAATAGTGTCATTGTAAATCATGGAAGCATCTCAAAATTTATGCAAAGAGATACGGAACATTCTTGAGGCTTTCCTAGCATCACAACTGTATAAACCCTTTCAGTGTAGATTCACGTAGAAATCAGATTATGTATGACGTATCAGAACGCTTTATGCGACCCGCCACCCACCGCCCCCCACCATCTTCCCCCCACCCACCGAAAAAGTAATTAAACTTCTGTTTGTTCAGTATCTTTGAGAAATTATCAAACCACGTGCAGGCATTTTATGGTCAGATTGTAGCTGTCACTGTTTGTGATCTACGAACGATTGGGTTCTTGATCTTGCTTCAGACTCCTATGATTGACGGCTTCTGGAAGATGCATGAGGATGGACCGGTACTCCGAAATCCTCTGATTGCGAGGTACAACATTTTACAAGAATTTAGCTGTATCAGTAATTGAACTGAATAAATATATTTTTTACAGTTCATATAGTCAACTACCATGTTCCTATAAATTTTGCTTCAAACATTTTGCAGTCTATGAAAAATATAAGATTTTGTTGAACCTGCAGCACAAACATAGTAAAAGGGGATAACTATTGGTTACATGTAATCCGTATTGGTCACGGCGAAATTTCTAGTGCGCACCGTGTACAAAATTGGTCAATACCTCCCACCAAACTATTTGAGCTAATGTCATTAATTCCATTAATTCCAGTCCAGCGCAGACAATAATCTGCAAACAAAAGTAAGTCCATCCTTACAGTGATAACGCAAATGGACATTTTGAATTTTTCAAATGGTTTCTATAAAATACCTGTTCTAGAACGAATTTTAATGCTGATCAGGTAAATTTTTATAATTATAATGAGATTTTTAGACCTATATTAAAAACGCGACAAACAGTTTTCTTAGCAACGTTATGAGTACCCTGTAATAGTGAGATTTCGAACTTTATCTTTCGATAATTCCATGTAGGATCTTCATTTCTACCGGCCCTCTTCAATATTCAACAAGTCAGCCATCTTACTTGGATTTCATCTTCCCCAGTACTTCTTCTCCCCCCCCCCCCCCCCGCCCCCCCAACCTGCTGGTCCAGGGCATAGAATAGGCGCGAGGTATTCCCGCCTGTTGTAAGAAGCGACTAAAAGGAGTCTAACACGTTTCGGCCTTTATGTGATGCTCCCCTGTAGGGTTTGACCTACATTCTTCCAAATTTTTCCGAAAAGCCAGTCAAATGGGGGAGCCTTACGTGGTGCCTCATGTCCATCATGCGCTGAGAACTCTCTCATTCTTCGTCGACGTGGATCTGCACTTCCACCCATTCTCCAGCTGCGGAGGGAGGTCACCTACCTGGGTACGTTTTCCTCCATCCACTGTACAGTATCGTTTTCTGCGCTGACATTGATAATGGACTTCTTTGCACCTGATATCCAGCACGGTAGCCAGTCCGTTGGTTGTAGGCCCCTGATAACACAGGGATCGCTTTGCTGACGCCTGCACCGTTAACTCCTCGCGTATGCCATGGAGTAGATGCCCATCTCCCTGGGGCATTGGGACTCACAGCAGCGGCGATACAGCCAGGTGGACTTTGCTGAGGCTGGGTGGTGCCAGTGGGGAGAACCTCTGGTCCGAGTGGGTGGCATGAGGGTGGATGACACGCCATGAAGCGTACCACTTGCTGATGGTCGAACACCAGCCATCTCTAAGTGTTCACGGGCTCAATTTAATGCATATGACCCCAAAATGTTCTCCTCTTTCACCACATCATGGGAGGAAAGCCAGGCTAAGGATGGCAGCACATCTTTTTCACCCCAGTACCTTGTATGTTCGAGAGCTGATGAGGAATCTTTCATGACGATGAAGCCTCTGATTTTTGTTGAGCGTTTAGACGACAAGTTTGGGGAGGTGGATGGATTGTCCAAAAGGCGAATTGGGTCAGTCTTGATCAAAACAACATCCTCTGCCCAGCCATGGGCACTACTCGTCTATGACAAGCTGGGGGAGACAAGCTGGGAGGAGATAAGCTGGAGAATGTTTCTGTTACCATCATGCCCCATAACAGCTTAAATAAGGTCCAGGATATATTTCACAGAGACCTTGTTTTTCAGTCTGATGATTAGCTGCGCACCAATTTAAAACTGTGAGGTGTCTATTTCGTCTGGCGCGTCCACCTGGGTCCAAGGGATTATCGGGGTTGTAACTGGTGCCTTCATCTTGGTCTTCGAGGGTGACACATTACGCGAGAAGGTCAAGGTGATGGTCTACCACTGTGTTGTAAAGCCCTATAGGCCTCTCCAGATGCAGTACTTTGAGTGCTGGAAGTTCGGGGATATGTCTTCCTGCGATACTTCCAGTGTCACATGTCGAGAATGTGGACATCCATCTCATCCCAATAATCCATGTGCCCCGCCTTCCATCTCGGTCAACTGCAGAGAGCACCATTTGCCTTTCTCGCCAGACTGTATGATTCTCCAGAAAGTAAGGAAAATCATAGAATACAAGACCCTGGACCGCCTGAACTACACTGAGGCTAAGAGGAAGTTTGAACACCTGCATCCTGTGCGTATGACATCGTCTTACACTTCCACTACAACAGTTCTAGCCCACATCAGTTCTGCCAACTCCAGTCACCTCTCAGAGCCAGAACACTACACCTGCCCCTACGATGGGGGGCACTTCCCTCCTTGCTGCTTCCACACCACCTACCTTGGAAGAACTGCCCCCACCCCCTCCCCCTGCAAACCATCGGGGGCACCAGTCCCCACTTCTCAGCTGGAGAAGTGTAAGTGATCTTCGGCTCTTCTCGCTAGGAAGGGGTCCTTTGGGTCAATCCTTTCCCAGGTTTCTGCTAGGGGAAAAGATGAAACGAGACTGAATACGTGAAGCCCTCCCAGCCAGAGAAATCCAAGGAGCAGCGAGCGAAATCCAAACAGAAGTCCCCCAAGACCAAGGGAATTGCAGTGGCACCTAAACCACCGCTACCTACAAGTTTTGCGTCTGAGGATGAGGTGGAGATTCTGGCGTCCGCTGAGAACCTAGATTGTGCCGCACCCTCAGACACAATGGATATAGACTGCTCAGGAAATGTCAGTGGGAGCAGGTGACCTTGAGGCGTAAACTGCCTCATTGAATGTTCCATGCCTTCCCAGCCTCACGATCACGTCATCCTCCAATGGAATAGTGGTAGTTTTTTCCACCACCTGGCTGAGCTACAGCACTGTTAAGCTGTATACCTGCTTTCTGCATTGCCCTCCAGGAAATCTGCTTCCCAGCAATGTCTATAAGGAATATTACATTAACTATAGGGACTATAATAGAATGTCAGGTGGAGTTTACGTTTACGTCCTGAACTCAGTCTGAAGTGAAACTGTGCCCCTTCACACCATAGTTGAAGTTGCGGCTGTCAGAATAAGGACGACGCAGGAAGTAACTGTCTGCAATGTATATCTTCTTCCAGATGGTGCACTACCCCTGAAGGTACTGGATACACTGATTGATCAACTACCTAAACCTTTCCTACTTCTGGGAGATTTTAACACCTGTAACCCCTTGTGGGGTGGCACCATGCTTACTGGCCGGGGTAGAGATTCGAAAATTTACTGTCCCATATCGACCTCTGCCTCTTAAATACAGGTGCCCCTACATATTTTAGTGTGGCACATGGCACATATTCGGACATTAATCTCTTGGTTTGCAGTCCTGGCCGTCTTCCATCCATCCACTGAAGAGCTCATGACTACCTATGTGGTAGTGACCACTTCCCTATCTTCCTGTCACTACCCTGACGTCGTGTCCACGGATGCCTACCCAGAGGGGCCTTAAACAAGGCAGACTGGGAAGCCTTCACCTCTGCTGTCACCGTTGAATCTCCCCCCATCGACCCATCGATGTTGTAGTTGAATAGGTCACTACATCTTTCGTTTCTGCGGAGCAAAAAGTGTTCTCTCGTTCCTTAGGACGGCCCCCACGAATGTCAGTACCTTGGTGGTCGCCGGAAATCGCTGAGGAATTAGAGAGCGTCGGCGAACTCTATAGCGACAAAAGCGGCACCCTTCCCTAGACCACCTTATAGCATTCAAACGGCTCCGTGCACGCGTTCGCCAGTTTATAAAAAGACGGAAACAAGCGTGTTGGGAGAGGTATGTCTCGACCATTGCCATGCCTGGCCTACCCACGTCTGGATGAAGATCAGGCGTGTTTTTGGGTACCACACCACAAGAGGTGGCGTGTTATCTACCGACGGAAATTTCACTGCCTAGCACTTTGCTGAGCACCATGCTCGAGAATCTGCATCATAGAACAATCCCCACTCTTTCGCGCTCTCAAATGGTGGGTGGAGGGTTAAGTCCTCTAGTTCACTACACACAACAGTGAACCCTATAACGCCCTATTTACAGAGTTGGAGCCTGTGTCCTTGCACATTGACCCGACACAGTTCCTGGGACAGATCCAGTCAGTTGATCAAACATCTCTCGTCTGACTATAAGCGCCATCTCCTCATCGTCTTCAACAGGATCTGGTGCGATGGCGTCTTTCCATCGCAATGGCGGGAGAGCAGAATCATTCTAGTGTTCAAACCCCGTAAAAACCCGCTTGATGTGGATAGCTATCAGACCGTCAGCTTCACCAACGTTCTTAGTAAGCTGCTAGAGTGTATGGTGTGTCAGCAATTGGGTTGGGTCCTGGTGTCACGTGGCCTACTGGCTCCATCCCAGGTCAGTTTCCTCCAGGGCCACTATACTACTGATAATATTGTGTCCCTCGAGTCCGCCATCCTAAAACCGTTTTCCAGACTCCAGATTCTTGTTGCCATCTTTTTAGATTTACGAAAAGCTTATGACACGACCTGATCACATCATATCCTTGCCACATTATGAGTAGGGTCGCTGGGGCCCACTCCCAATTTATATCCAAAATTCCCTGTTGCTTCATACCTTCTGGGTCCAGGTTGGGTCTTCCCATAGTTTCCCCCATATCCAGGAGAACCGCAGGGCTCTGTATTGAGTGTATCTCTATATTTAGTGGCCAGTAACGGCCTAGCAGCAGCTGTAGGGCCGTTCGTCTCCCCTTCTCTGCATGCAGACGACTTCTGCATTCCTTATGGCTGCCTCAGTACTGGTGTTGCTGAGCAGCGCCTACAGGGAGCCATCCACAAAGCACAGTCATGAGCTCTGGCCCATGGCTTCCAGTTTTCAGCTAGAAAGTCGCGTGTTATGCACTTCTGCCGGCGTCGTACCGTTCATCTGGAACTTTTCCTTAATGATGATCCACTCACTGTAGTGGAGACATATTGATTCTTTGGACTGGTTTTCGACGCCTGATTGACTTGGCTTCCTCACCTTCATCAGCTTAAGCGGAAGTGTTGGCAGCACCTCAGTGCTCTTCGTTGCCTAAGCAAGACCAACTGGAGTGTAGATCGCTCTATGCAGCTACATCCCTACAGAGCCCTTGTTCAATCCCGACTTGACTATGGGAGTGTGGTTTATGGTTTGGCGGAGCCCTCAGCGTTGGGTTTTCTCGACCCTGTGCACCATTGTGGCGTTCGAATAGCGACGGGAGCTTTCAGGACGAGTCCGGTGACCAGCGTCCAAGTGGAGGCTGGAGGCACTCCATTGAAGATTAGGCTTGCACTGCTGTTCGCCAGTTACGTTGCACACGTTCGTAGTTCTCCTGCACATCCGAATTACCGTCTCCTTTTCCCACCTACAGCTGTTCATCTCCCGTATCGGCGGCCCAGGTCTGGGCTTACAATTGCAGTTTGCGTCCGATCCCTTCTATCCGAACTAGAGTCCTTGCCCTTACCTCCTATACTCTAGATCCAATCCCATACACCTCCATGGTGTGCACCTCGGCCGAGGCTTCTCCTGGACCTTTCACACGGCCCTAAGGACTCAGTTAACACCGTGGCTCTCATCTGTCACTTGCTCTCGGTTCTTGACATGTACCAAGGCCATGGAGTGGTTTACACCGACGGCTCGATGACTGATGGTCACAATGGTTTCGCGTATGGCCATGGCGGACATATTGAACAGCATTCCTTGTCCGATGCAGCACTGGTGACTATATCTCGTGCTCTTGAGCACATCCGATCATGCCCTGGGGAGTCGTTTTTTCTGTGCACTGACTCCTTGAGCAGCCTACAAGCTATTGACCAGTGCTACCCTCGTCATCCTTTGGTAGCAATCATTCAAGAGTCCCTCTATTGGCTGGAATGGTCCAGTCGGTCAGTGGTGTTTGTCTGGATCCCACATCACGTCGAACTTGCCGACAGGCTGGCCAAACATGCTACATGGAAACCGCTTCTGGAGATTGGCAACCCTGCAACTGAACTGCATCCAGTACTATGCCGCAAGGTTTCTCTGCTTTGGGATGGTACCCTCAGTACGCACAACAAACCATGTGCTGTTAAGGAGACTAAGAACCTGTGGAAGACCTCCATGCGGTCCTCTGGCAGGTACTCTGTGGTTCTCTGTTGGCTCCACATTGGCTATGCTTGGGTGACACACCGCTACCTCCTGCGCCGTGAAGACCTAACTCAGTGTCGGTGCGGCGCCCGACTGACAGTGGGCCATATCTTGTTGAGCTGTCCTTCTTCTGCTGCCCTGCGACGGAATCTTGAGTTACCGGACTCCTTCCCATTAATTTTAGGTGACAACGTGAGGATGGGTTTTATCAATCGACCTAGTTTTAGCGCATGATCTTTGTCCCTTCGTGTTCTCCACCCTAGTGCTTCTCGGCTGGATGTTTTAATGTGTCGCAGGGTAGCTGGCTTCTCGTTTTTATTCTTGTGGATGTTTTTATCTCTTCTACCTGTTTCTTGCGTCTCTGTGGGGTTGTCTTGTCCAATTTTGTCCATTTTAGTGTTTGTAGCCCTTCTGTCGTTCTTGTGGTTTTTCCTTTCTTCCAGCTTTGTTTTGTGTGTGCCCGCATCTCGTGGTCGTGCGGTGGCGTTCTCGCTTCCCACGCCCGGGTTCCCGGGTTCGATTCCCGGCGGGGTCAGGGATTTTCTCTGCCTCGTGATGGCTGGGTGTTGTGTGATGTCCTTAGGTTAGTTAGGTTTAAGTAGTTCTAAGTTCTAGGGGACTGATGACCTAAGATGTTAAGTCCCACAGTGCTCAGAGCCATTTGAACCATTTTTTGTGTGTCTCGTTTGTTTTACCCCCACCCTTGTGGAATAATTTTAAGCGGAACGAGGGACCGATGACCTAGCAGTGTGGTCGCTCCCCCCTCTTTTCAAGCAACTAACCAACTTCTTCTCCACCTCATTCATGCTTTGGTGGAAGCATTCTCCTTGCTGTTCACTATATGCCCAGATTTTCACAGAAGTAACCAATATGTGAGGGTAGGAACTTTTACACTTATGTTAAAACCCACCACCTGAAATTTTCCAACATTGTTTTGGCAATGTTCTTTCAGTGCGGTTTTCTGTTCCCCAGAAAGCAGTCCATGCATCATTTCTCTTACATTCATTCTCTTCCCAAATTCGTCATCGTTCATGAATTTGTGAATTTTAGAGTCAACAAAAATTCCGGCTTCGAGTTTTTCTTGCCTGGTGAGGAGCAATTTCATAGAAATCTACTTTAAGCACGATCCAAGTCGAGGAAGAGCCCTTACGAACTATTTCATCGAACGCAATTTGATTAATGAAGCCATATTTTTTATGAGGTCTGAATGCGGTTATTGCAAGATATTTTTAGTAACACGCACAAAAAAGATTTCGATTTGGCCTAACCTTCAAAAACTACACCAGTAACATAGAAACAGTAAATTTTCGCATTCCCAGCATGCTGTTCTAATGAATTTCCCTTAAATAAAAATAAAATGAACTTGATTCCAATGTAAAATTGCGAGTGGTTGGATAAAACGAAAAAACAAGCAGTTTTGATATCAGCATAAAAAATTTTATTCAACACAGACATTTTGATAGGTGTCAGTCAATACTTTGAGGTAGCACAACTTTTAATCATGTGCCATACCGTAATTCGTTACCCTAGAGTGAATGTATGGTATGCGGGCATTAGGGACCTTTGGCTTTTATGTTGCACACGTGAGATGTAGGTTACTGCCATTATGTATAGGGCGTCTCACAACAGCAGCTGTGAACTGCATCACGTACGCTCTCGGTAAAGGTTATGGGCAACCTTCCGTAAACAGTTAGAATGGTTTATATTAGGCATAGCAAAAAGTCTCTCAAACTCACTTCTCTCCTAAATCTTTTATTTCCGAAAAAGTCACCTGTGGCGAATCTTTACATTCAATAGCTTGGGGTTTTAGTCTCACTTATCAAATTATCTGAGAGGTATTTTCGTTGCTCCTCAGTGATAAGCTGGGTGATTAAAATTAAAGTTTCAATCTCATAACGCTGTAAAAATAGAACTTCCCTTCAAACTGACGTCAAATTTCAACGGATATTATCGAGGAAGAGGGAAGCGTTACAGAAACAAAACAAAAATTACAAAAACTTTCCTACTAGATTTCGCTGTAAAGTTGAACATTCAATCAATCATACTGTCCAATGCGCATGACCGCAAAAGTCTGGTATTCAACAGTTGTCGCACTGTTAGTTTGATAAGCCCAGCCATCCCGGTAAGAACGTACCACATCGGATGGGATTCAATTTGACATAAATGGGATCAATTTTCCGTTACGCGTATGTTAATACAGTAGCAAAATAAGACAGATAGTTTAAACCTTGGTCTTAATTTGAGGCAGAAATTATTTAGATTGGGCCTTTAGAATCCGTCATTGTACGGAGATGAATCGTAGACTGTTCAAAAACCTGTAAAGAACAGAATGTAAGCATTGGCGATGTTGTGGAATAGAAACATGTTGAAAATTAGGTGGATCGATAAGATAAGAAATGATGAGGCTATCCACAGAATAAGCGAGGTGAGGAACACACGGAAAAGATTAACAAGAACAAGAGACATGACGATAGGAGATAAGATATTGATGAATAACTACCTAGGTACTAGAGGGAACTGTGGAAGGTAAAAACTGCAGTGGAGGAAAGAGACTGGAATAAATCCAACAAACAACTCAGAATGTTAGCATAAGTGCTACTCAGAGATAAAGGCATCAGTAGAGGAGAGGAATTCGTGGCGGGCGGCCGAACACACAAGTCAGAAGTCTAGGGAAATAAAAATAGCTCCAAGACTGTCTTCATCCACCTTGCCGTCTCCCGTAATGGTGCATGTCCTCTTTTCAGTAAAAAATAGAGCGAGGTGGCACAGTTACAAGACGCTGGCCTCATTTTCCGTAAGACTGCACTCCAAACTGAAATCTGGTCACCCTGGTTTACGTTTGCATGCTTCCCTTAAATCTATTAATGAGAGTATTGCAATGATTCGTTTCAACTTTACCCGGCTCATTCCCTTCTCCAAACTTCAGTAATCTGAGACTGTGCTCCACCTCTAACGATCCCACAGTCGATGGGATGTTAAATCATCATCTTTGTTCCATCTAGTTTTTGCTTACGTATCTTAATATCTGCGCGGTATGCAGCTTTCCAAAAATGGTTTAAATGACCTGTGTTGGGTGAATATATTTCTTCCAATCCATCTATCCACTATCTAAGCTCCTTTCACAGAGACCTGTTACTATCAGACACGCTCATTAAAGAACTTCGTGTGTAACACTATGCCAGTGATCATTTCGACAATTTTTGTTCTAGTGCGAATTTCTCTTACGCACTGGCTAATGTTGCGCTGTTTGTTAAATCATGGATTTTATTTTACGTCGATCCTTAGATAGAAACGCCTGTGTAATTGACATACACAATCATCGCCACTGAGTATGACGCAAGTCAGGCATCAGAGCATACCGTGCGTTTGCGAGTCTCTTCTCGTGTTACCACCGTTGGCACGTAACTGTTCCGTTTGTATTGGAGTAACAGGACGTGCAGGGAGTGCAGATGTGTCTTGGCTGCAAAACGCTGAAAGTCGACAAAATGTTCACTGACCTGTCGTCTTTAAGGTATGTTCTCGTTCCAGCAAAGACGTAGCACGTAAATCGTATAAGTTCACTGTTCTTTCTGTGTGGCTGTAATGGAACTACTGATGAACCGGAATAGGTTCACTATTAGTGAAATTACGAATTCAGAAATTTTTTGGGATGCCATCGACTTTTTATTCGGCACATTGTATCAGATAAAGCCGAAAACTGATCACTGATATTGTGTGATAATGATCGAACACCTACAAATAATTAATCATTTTTATTATTAGCGAATGTTATCCTCCTACATTAACAACCGTGATAGGAAGTAATACTAGTACCTCACAAACCAGACTGCACATCCAGAGATTAATTTCACTCTAATTTGGTCGCAGAGTCGCGATTTTGACGACAGTAGTGTTCGGCGTGTAATTAGCAACGCCACTGTTTGGCCACTCCTCAACGCCTGTTTCTGCTGCACAAACCCCTCCACCAGCGGGTTATTCGGCATGAGACCGAGGAGAAAGGAAGTGCTTAGGCTCTTATTTGTTACTTAAATATTGGTTCAAATGGCTCTGAGCACTATGGGATTCAACTGCTGAGGTCATTAGTCCCCTAAAACTTAGAACTAGTTAAACCTAACTAACCTAAGGACATCACAAAGATCCATGCCCGAGGCAGGATTCGAACCTGCGACCGTAGCGGTCTTGCGGTTCCAGACTGCAGTGCCTTTAACCGCACGGCCACTTCGGCCGGCCATTTGTTACTTAAATATTGTCTAAATATTTATACTAAAAGCAAGTTTTGATTATTTTGTGTCTGCTCAGTATTGCAAAGTCTTAATTATGCTTTAGTATTAATTAACGAATGAAAAAGTTAGTTTTAGCTCGCTGGCCCGACGTTAAACACTCCATTTGCTCACAGAGCAGCCAATTAGAGTATAAGATTATTTGGTTGGCACAATTTCAGATGTGCCTTCACACTTTCGCAAAAATATCATTCACACAATCCCGAGGATAGCAAGGGCAGATAAGTGCGAGATCCGTAGCACTATCAGCTTAACAACTCACGCATCCACGTTTCTGACAAGAATAATATACCCAAAAATTGAAAAAGAAAATAGTGGATCTGTCAGATGAAGATCAGTTTTGCTACAGGAGAGGTAAAGGCACCAGAGAGGCAGTTCCGAGTTCGAGCCTGATCATGGAAGCAAGACTTAAGGAAAATAAAGAAATGCTCGTAAGATTTGTCCACCGACAATAAGTGTTAGACGATGTGAAATGGTGCTAGACGTTAGAAATACTGGGAAAAAAGAGCGTAAGCTCCAGGAAAAAAGGGGTATGAGACAGGGTGCGATCTTAGGGCCGTGTTGTACAGGCAATACATCGAAGAAGCATTGAAGAAAACAAGGTAAAAATTCAAGACCGGGATTAAAATTCATAGTGAAATGTTATCAATGATAACAAAAAAAAGGCTCTGAACACTATGGGACTTAACATCTGAGGTCATCAGTCCCCTAGAACTTAGAACTACTTAAACCTGAATAACCTAAGGACATCACACACATCCATGACCGAGGCAGGATTCGAACCCGCGACCGTAGCAGTCGCGCGGTTCCGGACTGAAGCGCCTAGAACCGCTCGGCCACCGCGGCCGGCCAATGATAACATTCTCTGATGATACTGCTATCCTGAGTGAGATTGAAGAAGATACAATGAATAGCCTAATGAGTAAAGAATATGGATTCAGAGTAAACTGGAGAAATACAGAAGCAATGAGAATTAGCACAAATGGGAATAGCGAGAAAGTTACCACGAAAACTGTTGATCACAAAGTAGACAAAACAAAGGAACTCTGCTGCCTTAAAAGCAAACCAACCTGTGAAGGACGAGGCAAGGAGGGCATAAAAAGTAGGCCAGCATAGACAAAGAGGTAATTCCTGGTCATGAGAAGTCTAGTGTTATGAAACATAGCTTTAATTAGAAGAAGAAGTTTGTGAGGAAGTACATTTGGATATCATCTTGTATGATAGCGATTCATGAAGTATAGGAAAACCGGAACGCAAGAGACTCACAGCATTTGAGACGTGGTGCTACGGAAGAATATTGAAAATTAGGTGGCCTGATAAGGGAAGGAACGACCTTTTTCTCAGAGACGATAAAACAGTAGGATACTATGCCTTAGTGAATCCTTTTAATTTCTAACTTGCAGGAGCAATTACGGCTTGCGAATGGCTACATAGCGATACTACACTGAAGCGCCAAAAACGCTGGTATGGGCATAAGTATTAAAATACAGAGCTATGTAAACAGGCAGAATACGGCGCGGCCGTCGGCGTAAGACAGCAAGCGTCTGGCGCAGTTGTTATTCGGTTACTGCTGCTACAATGGCAGGTTATCAAGATTTAAGTGAGTTTGAATGTGATGTTATTGTCGGCGCACGAGAGATGGGACACACCATCTACGATGTAGTGATGAAGTGGGGATTTTCCCGTACGACCATTTCACGAGTGTACCGTGAATATCAGGAATCCGGTAAAACATCAAATATTCGACATCGCTGCGGCCGGAAAAAGATCATGCTTTGAACTGGACCAACGATGGCTGAAGAGAATCGTTCAACGTGACAGAAGTTCAATCTTTCCACGCAATTGCTGCAGATTTCAATGCTGAGCCATCAACAAGCGTCAGCGTGCAAACCATTCAACGTAACATAACCGTGTGCGCTTGATGACTGTACGACACAAATCTTTACGCATTGCCCGGCCGTCGACACCGACATTGTACTGTTGGTGACTGGAAACATGTTGCCTGATCAGACGACTCTCGTTTCAGATTGTATCGAGCGGATGGATGTGTAAGGGTATGAAGACAACCCCATGAGTCCCTGGACCATGCGTGTCAGCAGGGATCTGTTCAGGCTGGTGGAGGCTCTGTAATGTTTTGGGGCGAGTGCAGTTGGAGTGATACGGGACCCTTGACAAGTCTAGATACGACTATGACAGGTAACACGTACGTAAGCATCTCGTCCACCTGTGTCCATTCTTGTCCGTTATGGATTCCGATGGTCTTGGACAATTCCAGCAGGACAATGCGACACCTTACACGTCCAGAATTACTACAGAGGAGCTACACGAACACTCTTCTGAGTTTAAACACTTCCGCTGGCCACCAAACTCCCCAGAAATGAATATTATTGAACATATCTGGGATGCCTTGCTACGTGCTGTTTAGAACAGATCTCCACCCCTCTCGTACTATTACGGATTTATGGACTGCCCTGTAGTAATTTGGAGTCGGTTCTCTACATCACTACTTTCAGACATTAGTCGAGTCCACGTCACGTCGTGTTGCGACTCTTCTGCGTGTTCGCGGGGGCCCTACTCGATATTAGGCGGGTGTACCAGATTATTTGGCTCTTCAGTGTATAATAGCAGTATTAAAATCGAACCGTGATAGTTAATTCCGCGAACAGTAAACGAAAAGTGCTAGTGATTAAAACACTAAGGATGGCAACACGAGATAGGAATCAACAGACTCTACGAACCTACGTTTATTCCTCATGTGCATTGAGAATGCGACACAGAATGTGGATCCGAGATCGAATTATTTAACAGAGAAGCATTTTCAATTCCAATTTAGCAGCGAACCAACATTATGGTCTGTGATGATAGCTGACCATGGCGCCTGATACCAGGAATATTATTTTCGATATCGTATGGTTGGAACGCCAGCTGATCGGCGGCATCGCAGCATAATACTGCTTGACAGAGGCACTAACGGTTATTACGCTGACGTCCACATACTGTGTTGAATATTCATGGCCGGCTTTGGATCGGATTACATTACATCACGGTACGCGCGGATGAAGCATCTGATGACACGTCACAGTAGCTTAAAATCTCTTAGAGTGATCATCACCTTCAAGCAGCTAGTGGTGTCTCTATAGAACAAAGATCGGAAGGAAATATTCTTCTTCATAATTGCACTCGGAGTCAATAATGTACGAGTACGTTTGACACAGATAGATCGAATTACGCATTGTCACTTGGTGACATGGTGTTAAAATATTAACACCATCAGGCAGACGGGGAACAAACCTTTTTTTTTCTAGAAAATCATCAACTTGGCATCATGCGCTATGACCGTATTGTGGAACCTTTCGCTGATTGCCATCAGCACATTTTACAAACTGTTTATAGGTGGGCTCCCACGTAAAGGTCGTCCCCGTTTTCTGGCATCTGTTTACTGTAGTTCTGAAACATCGTGATTTGGCACAACGGCTGTATGTATTTTCTACTAAAACTACCATTTTCAGTCCAGCAATAAACCAACCTCAGGTGACGTGACTGAAAAATATTTGCGGGTCATTCGAATTTACACGAAGGATTGTCAGTTTAATGTGGAATAGAGCAATACACAGTACATTATGCTCCTGTGTGACAAGTGATCTAGGGATCGAGAAACTCAATTATTTGAATTACAATGGCTTGTTCTTTTTTAAGCACCAGTTGTGTCGAACCGGGCTTATTTCGTGCATTACAGAGACTGAGGTGGCAGAATACACAGAAGCTCAAAGTAATGCTGTGGTCATTAAATTTGATATAACCTTCGACACCATTGCTTGGAGAACATTATAAATCTTTCTTTTTGCGTACCGAATATCCGAAAAACAGTAAAAAATGTAACAATGATATATACCTTTTTAAACTCTGCCACAGGGAGGTGGCGTATACATTGTGTCCCACATACAACCAGTACACTTCACGCTCGAGATTCGAACAACAATGAACTGTCTAAAAAATAATGGATAATAGTAACGTTAAAGATATGTAGTTACCTGTTTACAAGACATGCTGGCATCACTGACTTTGTGTGATGACGTTACCACCAACAAGCTGACATTCTGCAGGCGTGATGTTGTTGATTTCTCTAGCAATGTTCCGTTTGTGATCATCTGTTGTGCGAGGACTGTCAGCACACACTTCGCTTTTTAGTGTGTCCCATAAATAAAAATCACATGATGTTAAGTCTGGCGACCCTGGGGGCCAGAGACCTATGCTGACAACAAGCCCATCTTCGAGGAATATGTCGGTTGGGTGTGTGAGCTGTTGCTCGATCTTTTGGGAATACTGCATACAGCTTCTCTGCATCTGTTGATTGCGCAAGGGAAGACTCAAAGATCTCTACATATCTGGCATTGTTTAACGTTTTATTGAAAAATAAGGGGCCAATATTGTGCATATCGGACAAAGCAAATTAAACACCCATCTTCTCTGAGTGGAGAGATTCCTCATACAGAAAATGTGGGTTGTCCTACGACCAGTATCTGCAATTGTGGGAGTTTACATAAACTGAAGGATGAAGCAAGGCCTCATCTGACATAAAATACAACAAGGGGTTCAGACCGTTAGCAGTCGATGTTAACAGCCAGTTATAATAACGAAGTCTTTTTTCCTGATCATCAAATTTGAACTCTTGTACCAGACTTACACGATAGGCTGTCAATTTCGTATCGTTATGTACACGATGACACGATGTATGAGAGACGCCAACCTACTGCGATAACCTCATTGTCGACTTGTGGGGACGTTTTGTAACGTCGTGAATTCTGTCTGTAAATTCAGGGTCCTCACGGTCAGCTGCCTATTATTCTGCACATTCTGAACGGATCCTACAGTACTCCGTTCCTTGTACAGGTCGTGAGGAGTTTCCTACCAGGCTACTTCACTTGAAACGTTTTTTTTTACATTCACTGATGGAACCTGTCGTTATGTGACGCTCTACAATGTCAGTTCGCTGCTCTAATGCAAACCGCCCCGTTTCTGTAACAATAAGAGTTTCTCACAGCAGCTGACGCACGAACACACAGCCGCGCTCAGCTTTCCGATAAAATGCAGTGTAGCCAACTTTGGAGACAGCGTTATCACTTCAGAAGCAAATCGACTACAGGGGTTTAACAGGTACGTGAGGATCGCCGGTTTTATGTGGGACACACAGAACCATGTCTTCGCACCATCTGATTCATTTTGTTGCTTCGCAGATCAGCAATAATTTAGTTGCATATACGACTCTTTCGCTGCGTACAAGAATTATGATAATACTGTTCATATTATTTGGAGGCTCACTGCTCGTTGTCCACTTCTGTAGGTGAGCGCTCCAAGTATCTGTCCGCCATAGGGGCAACCAGATTCAATTCGGTACAATGCCTGAGATTCGTACTTGGGGGAGGTCTGAAACAGGGTCATCTGGGCCTCGTAGGGCCAGTTGAGGAGATACATGAGTGGTAAGTCACGGTTCCAGGGTCTGGATGGACGCAACGTTCATACATAAGGAACACCAATGGCAGGACGCAATCAACACCTTCACTGCGCGATAACAACTGTGAAGTCACTGATGACAGTGCCACTAAAGCAGAGTTATTAAACACGATTTTTCGAAACTCCTTCACAAAAGATGACGACGTAAATATTCCTGAATTCCAAACAAGATCAACTTCCAAGATGAGAAACATGGAAATAGATATCCTTGGTGTCGCAAAGCAGCTTCAATCACTTAATAAAAGCAAGGCTTCCGGTCCAGATTGTATACCAGTTATAAAATAAATAAAATAAATAAAAAAAAATGTTATTTTAAATATGTTAATTATTCTATCTGTATGATGGTGATTGTGATTGCAATTGTATTTGCTTATCTGGAACGTGGACGTTTTATTATTCGGTATCAGACGCTTGACAATGGCTTTTTCGTAAAGGCAATGTTACTCGTAGTTGACCGTGAAATAAAACTGAATAATCGGACTTCGTAATAAATCGTTTCCAAAGACTGCTGCGGTAGGTGCGGACTCATAATCTAAATCTCAATATTACAATAATTTGCCAGCCATGCCAATACGTCGTACAGAGGTAATTGTCTACTAAACATAAAAAAGTTACACAGTTAGTTAAATCAGATATATTCAATGAATAAGCCTACAGTTCATAATCCTACTTACTTTTATAAATATAAATTCTTTACAGAATCGAGTGCCTAGTGTGGTTGCAACTCGCAGTATTCTTCTATAACATGAAATATGGCGGTGTGCCAGACAATAAAATAAAATACGTGCTTCTCGCACCACTTCAACCAGAGCTCTCTCCTTCTTAATCAAACATAAGAGTAACGTAATTGTGATTTTGTTTTATCAGCGACACAGCGCTGCAGTTGTGTGCCATAGGCTTTATTTATTTGTCACTGATTATTTATTTAATTAATATTTCGCGTTTCCGAGGAAACTCACGCTCGGCATGCAAATATGCCTTTATACAGTCAGGCTCATCTCAGAGTATGCTGATACAATAGCTTCATATTCAGCAATTATATACAACCGCTCGTTCACAGAAAGATCCGTACCTAAAGACTGGAAAATTGTTCAAGTCACACCAATACCCAAAAAGGGAAGTAGGAGTGATCCGTTGAATTACAGACCCATATCACTAACGTCTGTTTGCAGTAGGGTTTTAGAACGTATACTGTATTCGAACATTATGAAGTACCTCGAAGAGAACGATTTATTGACACAAAGTTAGCACGGTTTCAGAAAATATCGCTCTTGCGAAACACAACTAGCTGTTTATCCTCATGAAGTAACGTGTGCTATCGACAGGGGATGTCAAATGATTCCATATTTTTAGATTTCCAGAAGGCTTTCGACACGGTTCCTCGCAAACGTCTTCTAACCAAACTGCGTGCCTGTTGAATATCACCTCAGTTGTGCGACTGGATTCGTGGTTTCCTGTCAGAAAGGTCACAGTTCGTAGTAATAGATGGAAAGTCATCGGGTAAAACATAAATAATATCCGGCGTTTCCCAAGGAAGTTTATGGGCCCTATATTGCTCCTGATCTATGTTAACGAATTAGGAGACAATCTCAGTAGCCGTCTTAGTTTGCACGTGCTGCTGTCATTTACCGTCTTGTAAAGTCATCAGATGACCAAAATGAGTTGCAAAATGATTAATATTAGATATCTGTGTGGTGCGAAAAGTGGCAGTTGACCCTGAAGAAAGAAAAGTGTGAAGTTATTCACTAAGTACTAAACGAAATCCACTAAATTTCGATTACGCGATAAGTCACACAAATCTGAAGGCTGTAACTTCAACTAAATACTTAGACATTACAATTGCAAATGCCCTAAATTGGAATGATCACATAGATAATGTTGTGGGTAGAGCCAAACAAAGACTGCGATTCATTGGCAGAACACTTAGAAGGTGCAACAGGTCTACTAAGGAGACTGCTTACACCACGCTTGTTCGCCCTATTCTGGAGTATTGCTGTGCGGTGTGGGATCCGCATCAGATGGGACTGATGGATGACATCGAAAAAGTACAAAGAAGGGCAGCTCGTTTTGTATTATCGCAAAGTAGGGGAGATAGTGCCACAGACATGATACGTGAATTCAAGTGGCAATCATTAAAACAAAGGCATTTTCCGTTGCAACGGGATCTTCTCATGAAATATCAATCGCGAGATTTCTCCTCCGATGTCGAAAACATTCTGTTGGCACCCACCCATATAGAGAGAAATGATCATCACGATAAAATAAGAGAAATCAGGGCTTCCACAGAAAAATTTATGTGCTCGTTTTTCCTGCGCGCCGTTCGAGAGTGGGACGGTAGAGAGAAAGCTTGAATGTGGTTCATTGAACCCTCTGCCAAGCACTTTATTGTGAATAGCAGAGTAATCACGTAGATGTAGATGCAGAACGTCCGAGAGAGCGGTTTGCTGACGTCGTGCTCTGCTAGACCGCATTCGACAAGTGGCTGGTTGCTGGCATCACATGTTATTCTGATCTTCATCGCAGAATTACTACTTACTGATCGTTTTTTGTCCTTCACCACTGTAACCGTTTTTTGCCATTTAACAATAACCATTCTTGGAAATGACACCCCAAACATAACAGTAACTGTCTGCTCGTGCTATGTTTCTACAGTGAGGGAAAAATCTCATTACCAGAAAACATTTAGTGTATAATAACGAAATTTCAAGAATTCTTTTGTCTAGGTACCATATTTAAGTGATTTACATTACAAGATCACAGGTTAATGTAAGCGCGAGGTAAGCAATTGCAAATACGAAATATTGATACAGTAAAACTTCCTCAAAACGGAATCACTTGGGACTAAAATAATTTTCCAAATTAGACAAGTTTCCGGTTTACACAAAACTCACCGGGCTACTTAAAATTTTTCAGGTATCATGCACAAAAGATCAGCAAAAATTTTTAGTTATGCAGGTAAAGCATTTACGTACCTTCACTCCAGCACAGTGGATGTCCATTCACTGTATATTGGACAATAGAACACTTGACTATTACACTAATTGATCTAATTGACAAAAAACACGCAAATCTATATATTTACTCAAACTTTAAATTCGTTTATTGTTGTATGTACACACATATTATTCTCATGCTTATTTGCTTTACATTTCACATCTTTCGTCACATACCAAGGATGGAAACTCGTTTTAATTTTCTGTTCAAAATAATTTTTTCCACGCAATTTTTTGCGCCACACAATAGTTCCAACAAGTTGGGAGAATTTGTGTGTGCTGCAAATTGCACAACCCCATTTATGCATGAAATGGCTTCTCCTGGCGTATTAATTTTTCTAGCGACGTTATTTTGCTCCTCTTCTTCTTCCATTGTTTCTTCTTCACCATCCTCTGTTTTGCGGATTTCTATTAAATCTTGCTGAAGTGAAGTGGGTTGAGTTGCAGAAAGTCATCACTTTGAATGTAATCGTCTGCACTATACGAAATGTTTCGCATTTTCATTAATTCAGCAATTGCTGCTGCATTTTTTTCTTGAACTTCCATGGCCTAAGAAACGCATTGTTCTTGACCCCCAAACCCAGCTTTGTTGAAGCACTTGATGACAGTTTTGGGTTTTATTTCCTTTATTGCCAATCAAATCCAATTTACTCCATCCAGGACAGAAACTAACCGTGCAAGAGCAAACGCACCTTCGCCTTCTACACCAAGAATAAGGGATTGCATCAGTACCCCCCCCCCCCCCTGATAATAACACTTGAATGTGTAAATAACCCCCTGGTCCATTGGCTGTGTGAGGCTGGTTGAACCTGGAGGGAATCGAGCCAATTTCATGTTTGATAACGTTACTTTCGGGTGGCAGGTTGCATTGCCTAGGAAAAGAAGAAATGGCGATTTCCTTTCTTCAGTTTCGCATTGAAAAGGCCATGCCATTCTATCACAAAACCACTCACCATCTACGCATTTTTATTGCTTTACCATCTGACTGGAAGCTTAGTGGCGTCTATGTTTTAGTAACTATGCGGTTTTGCGGCCTTTCTAATCACCACTGTCTTCTTCATTGAACCTAACGTGTTTCCACACAGCAGTAGAGTGAATCTTTCGTTACGTTAGACATTTTTCCGCCCGTGCACTTTTCACCTTGAATTTTTAACGATTTTGAAGGTAGCGCGCGGTAAAACAATCTCGTTTTATCGGCATTGAAGACATCTTTCGGGTCATAATTCACAATTAACTTGGACAGTATTGTCTTCCATTCTGTTGCTGCAGTTTCCTGCACAACCTTAGCTTCCCCGCATACTTCATTCCACACAATGTTGTGCCTAGCTTTGCGAGGTCCAGCCATCCAGTGGATGTCATAAACTCCATAATTCCTAGCTATTTACCGACTTTCAGAGCCTCACTCTGCAACATGCTTACAGATAAAGGTACGTTTTTCGCCCGCGCACTTAGGAACCATTCCCGCACTATTTCGTTAATTTCCTAATTTCCAGTTTTCTCCTTTCTCTCAGTCTCATAAATTTGTGTTTTACCGCATTTCAAGCGGAACATAATTTCGCACACAGAGATTTTGTCTCTCTCACTGGTCTCGATTACATTAACCTCTTCGTTAAGTGTTAACGAAATATACCGTTTGTTCATCATGTTATTATATGCCTTAAAGTGCCTATAGTCAACTGAACCTGGCAGAAGATAATGACATCACCTGGTAAAACCATTGTTTAATGGAACAATACCCATCTCTTTCACTGCACACTTTGCAGCAGAGTGTTGGTAGATGCGCAAAAATATTCCTGTACGCGCCGGGGTGCGCCAATAATGAGGAAAACGAGAAATCCGACAAACGAACCCTTTCCTTTGATGTACTGTATCGATACTGAGCGTAACTTATTCGTTGTTGCACACAGCGGCCCGGTTTTAGGACCACACCAGCAGCGCCGCGCTGCGCTGGACCTCTTCTCTTGGTTTTGTGCCCCATAACAGAGATGTTATAAGTGACGTCCTTGTAGGGTCGTGAATAACTGTAGTACAGTAGTACTGTTTAGGCTGTTTCCCGTATTATACAATGAATTATTAAGTATGTTATAAGATTTGCTTTCCATTTCCGCCTAATCACGTTTCGCTTTATACAAAAAGTCAGCATATAACAGATAAAAGTGCACCGAATGCGTCGGAACTGAAATACTTGTACGGTTTGGGTATATCTTCGAATTTTACACGTACTGATTTGAACAAGTTTTACTACACATTAATAACCGGCGTAACTGCCAGAATGTTGAATGCAAGCATGCAAACGTGCATCCCTTGTGTCATACAGGTGCCGGATGCCAGATTGTGGGATCGAACTCCCTGCCTGTTCCACTTGTTTGGTCAGTGCAGGGATGGTTGATGGCGTTTGTTGATGACATTGGAGTTGTCTGATGAAGTCACGTATGTGTTAGATTGGAGACAGATCTGGAGATCGAGCAGGCCAAGGCAACATATCGACACGCTGTAGAGTATTCTCGGTTATAGCAGTGGTATGTTGGCGTGCGTTATCCTGTTGGATAATCTCTCCTGGAATGCAGTTCATGGGGGACAGCACAGCAGGTCGATTCCCTAGACTAACTTACAAATTTGCTGTCAGACTGCGTGGGATAACAACGAGAGTGCTTCTGATGTTATGCGAAATCACCCCAAACCGTAGCTCCAGGCATAGTTCCTGTGGTGTCACCACCAGACACCACACTTGCTAGGTGGTAGTTTTAAATCGGCCGCGGTCCATTAGTACATGTCGGACCCGCGTGTCGCCACTGTGTGATCGCAGACCGAGCGCCACCACAAGGCAGGTCTCGAGATACGGACTAGCACTCGCCCCAGTTATACGGACGACTTTGCTAGCGACCACACTGACGAAGCCTCGCTCATTTGCAGAGCAGATAGTTAGAATAGCCTTCAGCTAAGTCAATGGCTACGACCTAGCAAGGCACCATTAGTAACATTGCATGTATCTAAAGAGTCTCACTTGTATCGCCACAATCTCCAGATGAACCAAAAGGATGGATTAAAGTTAAGTATTCCAGAAGCTACGTACTTTTCTTTATAGCATTCATTACGTATCCTGTTTCAGACCTCACGCCATCCTGCTTTAACTTAGTGCGTGCATTTCGGCTTCCTCACATTGTGTTTAGGCTGTTTTGTCTAGACACAACATTTTTTGGCGACTAGTCCAAAAAGGGTCTTGTTCTTTCTCATTGCTCACATTTAATTGTGTCATGGCTTCGCCAGATGTACTGTCCGAATTTTATCGCTTGCAGAATCAGCAGACGACGGCGTTATTGGATGCCATTGGCCAGCACGTCCAGGGTCAACGTGCACTGCAAAACGATGCGGCCACCGCCGCTTCACCGCTACCGCAGCCACAACATGCAGTTGCAGCACCATTCCGTAATTTTCAAGCAGACGTGGAAACATGGACGGAGTGGTCACGCCAGTTTGGATTTCATCTCGTCGCCTACAGAATTCATGGTAACGAGCGGCAGCCTCATTTATTGGCGTGTGTAGGGGTGCCAACGTACCGTGTGATACTGAACTTATTTCCCCGACGCGACGTAGCAACTCTGTCCTACGAAGAAATTTTGTCTGCTTTATTGCCTATTTCAAGGAAACAGTTAATGTAGTTGCAAAAAGGTATACTTTCTTTCGTACGAAACGTACGGCCGGTCAGACTAATAGGGAGTGGGTTGCAACATTGCAAGGCCTTACAATGGATTGTGCTTTTGAGTGTGAATGTGGACTCCCTTATTCAGATAGTATGGTACGTGATGCAATAGCACAGAACGTTTCTGATGTTCGTATACGGGAACAGATTTTGAAACTAGTTAATCCCTCCCTTCAACAAGTGATAGACATATTGGATAGACAAGACACGCTTGACTTTGCTCAGGAATCATTTGCAACTTCGCCAGCTGTGTGTCACATTAACCGGCTCGCCGGGCGCGCTGCACGGACCTGTAAACTACCCTCGTGCACGTCCACGCAGCTGCCGCCATGCTCTAAACCAGGTGTGCCGCGCCAGCATACAAATGCAGTGAAATCATGCCCGCGGTGGGCTACTAGACATTCGCGTGAAAATTGCCCGTCACACCAAGCTATTTGCTTTTTCTGTAATAAGAAAGGACATGTTCAAAGTGTTTGCCAGAAAAAGCTAAGATCAGACAATCACAACCATTCCAGGCCCTTTGCTCGCGCCGGAATCGAACCAAGAATACTCCGGCTCGTGAACCTTCGCCCATGGACATTCATGTAGTTAATTCCACTTCGTCCAGTGCCACTGTCTCTAACAGTGACGGTGTTCGTCCCACAAATACTGTGCGTCGACGTCGCCGGAAATCCCGTCAAGTCGCAAGTGCTTATGTACCAGTGTCCGTTCAAATTGCACGCGAAAGTCGCTCTTTTCGTCGACAGGACAATAAACGTTTTGTAGATTTGGACATTCATGGCCACGTGATAGCATTCCAGCTCGATACCGGAGCAGCTGTTTCATTGATAAATCACGACATGTACCAACAACTGGGCAAACCTCCGTTGCGTGCCGCAAATATTAAGTTAAATAGTTATTCAGGTCAGAATATCCCTGTGTTAGGACAGTGTAGCCTTCTTGCAACATATAAGGGACAAACAAAACTTGTGTCATTTTACATTCTTCGTTCTTCTTCTGCAGTGAACTTGTTTGGTTTAGGTTTATTTCAATTGTTTAACTTGTCTATTGTAAATCAGGTCCTATCAGTGAATCAGACTGTGCCTTCCGCCAGTGTTTCTCGTCTGTGTGAAGAATTTGCAGACATTTTTGCACCGGGCCTTGGTTGCGCCCAGAACTATGAAGCACATTTGGAACTGAAAGTCAACGCGCAACCGAAATTTTTCAGAGCGTGCAATGTTCCTCACGCATTGCGTGATGAGGTCGCAAGAACATTACACGATTTAGAATCACCAGGTGTGAGTGAATGTGCGCAATGCCTCTTCCATTTCAGCTCCGCTTCATCGCTTACACCGTACAGGTGTTCCATTCGTCTGGCCGACGGAATGCGACCGCGCTTTTCGCCAGTTGAAATCGGCGTTGCTTTCAAATACTTGTCTTACGCCATTCGATCCCCAGAAACCCCTTTTGTTGATGGTAGATGCATCGGATTTCGGGATCGGTGCTGTGCTTGCGCACAGAGATGGGTCGCATGATCGCCCTATTGCCTTTGCGTCCAAATTGCTCTCGTCTGCGCAAAGAAATTATTCACAGATAGAGAAAGAGCTTTGGCTCTCGTGTTTGGTGTTACTAAGTTCCATGATTTCTTGTATGGTCGTCACTTTACCATCATCACAGACCACAAACCTTTCACGTCGCTTTTTCATCCGAACAAGCCTGTACCTCCGCGTACAGCGCAGAAATTCATTCGCTGGTCTATTTTCCTCTCGCAGTACCGCTACGATATCTTGTATCGGTCCACTGCTAAGCACAGAAACCCCGATGCGTTGTCCCGTTTGCCTGTTGCTGAGGATAGAGCATTCGATTCTTCCGAACTTGCTTGCATGTTCAGTGATGCGGAAACCGATGACGTGGTCGAATCATTTCTGATTGATTTTCGTCGTGTAGCTACAGCCACAGCTGCTGACCCCGTCCTTGCTACTGTTTTGCGTTTTGTTGCTACGCAATGGCCTTTGTCAAAGTCTCGGATCGAGGATCCGTTGGTTCGCCGATTTTTGCTCACAAGGAGAGACTTTTTGTACGACGTGGTGTTTTGTTGTTGCGTTCTGATAATGATCAGTCCAGAGTCGTGGTCCCACGTTCGTTACAGTCCTCTGTCTTACGGCTTCTTCACCAAGGTCATTGGGGTATAGTGCGAACGAAACAACTTGCTCGTCAGCACTGTACTTGGTTCGGAATCGATGCTGCGATTACGAATATGTGTTCTTCTTGCATGGTGTGTGCCGAACAACAATCCGCACCGCCGCAGAAAGTCTTTGCATGGCCAAAAGCCACTTCCCCTTGGCAACGCTTGCACATCGATTTTGCTGGTCCATTCTGGAATGCTCGATGGTTGGTTCTGGTAGATGCCTTCAGTAATTTTCCTTTTGTTGTCCGAGTGTCTTCCACGACGTCCTCTGCTACCATCCAAGCGTTGTCTGCTATCTTTTGCATTGAAGGTCTTCCGCAGACTATTGTTTCCGACAATGGCCCACAATTCATGTCCGCAGAATTTCAGTCATTCTGCCAGGCCAATGGTATTCAACATCTGACATCAGCGCCGTTTTCGCCTCAGTCAAACGGTGCCGCTGAACGATTGGTCCGGACTTTCAAGTCACAGATGTTGAAGTTGAAAGAGTCGCATTCTCGGGAGGACGCGTTGTTTCTCTTTTTGTCATCGTATCGCTCTCAGCCCCGAGATGGTCACTCGCCGGCTGAGTTGCTCCACGGTCGTCCTCATCAAACCTTGATGTCTTTGCTGCACCCGCCACATCAGGTTCCTGTGCAGCGGCAGACTTCTGCTTTTGCTCCAGGCGACGTTGTATTCTATCGCAACTTTCGCGGTTCATGGCGTTGGCTCGCAGGGCGCATTCTTCGCTGCCTTGGCGGCCGCGCGATGTATTTAGTTTTGGGGGCCTCTGGTGAGGTGCGACGGCATCTCAATCAGCTGCG